>NW_028293054.1:17500-22500 GCF_960531495.2 Zeus faber | reverse complement strand
AACTGGGTGTTAAACCACTTGCATACGACCTGATTCTGGGTCAGGGTATCGTAAGTAGCAGAGCAGCTTTATGACTGCGATCTATTGAAAGTCAGCCCTCGATCCAAGCTTTTGTACTCACCGTTGCGGGCATGCGGCGGCGCAACCCAAGCGATGGGTGCCGGCGCGCGGCGGACCACCAGGGGTGGGTGGGCAAGACGAGTGTGGGCGTGAACAAGTGGCCACAAGGGGGGGCGGATATGAGGAGGAATTTTAAAAACAAAAAAAAAAAAAGAAAAAAAAAAAAACTCGGCCAAGGGTCGGCGGAACACCAGGGGCACGGGGACCGGCGGCGGCGCATCTCGGCCTGAGCCCCGGGGGCGCACGGAAAGTGTGGGTGCCCGGGGTCGGAGGGTGCGCCGGGTGTCGGGGAGGACCGGAGCGGCGGAGGGACAGAGGCAGAGAAGTGGAGCCCGGGGGCGGGGCGGGGCGGGGCGGGGAGACGGAGCACGTGATCAGAGGGTCGGAGGGTGCGCCGGGTGTTGTGGAGGACGAGAGCGGCGGAGGGACAGAGAAAGAGACAGAGACAGAGACAGAGACAGAGAAGTGGAGCCCGGGGGCGGTGCGGGGCGGTGAGACGGAGACGGAGACGGAGCACGGGGAGGGGGCGGCCGCGTTGCGATGACGAAACGGGGACGTTGAACGCCGTGGATCGTTTGAACCTCGTGGAGAGGTGTAGCGTCGTGGAGAACTGGGACCCGCGCGTGTCGAGACGGAGCCCCGGAGAGACGGACGGAGGCCGCCGCGTTGCGACAGCAAGATTGAGGTTTCCTAAAAAAGGTGCACCCCCACATGTGCTGACGGCGCACGGCCATACCGCTCTGGCACGCCTCCCAGGGATGACGGAGCGGAAGCCGGAAGTAACGAAAGAATGGAACATATGCAAAAAGGAGAAAATGGAGTGATGAAGAAATATTAAGGGCATTTAACTGTAAGAGTGGGATTTGAGGGCCCGGACCGGCTGACCATGATGGACATGCTTAAAAAGGTCGGTGAAGAATGTGGCGAGGTGGTCGGATGCCGGTATATCACGCCGACGAGCTATGAAGTGACCATGGAAAACCTGGACGGCAAAATAAAACTGATGGATGGGCTGAAGATACTAAACACCAGAATCATGGCCACAGAGGTGGATAGGAGTGAAGTGGTCGTGTCCTTCATGTCCCTCCCGGTCTACCTCGAAGACGCAGCCATCATGGCACAACTCGGGGAATGGGGCGTGACGCCGGTCTCCCCGATAAAACGGAGGATGTGGCCGGGAACCAACATTGCTGAAGGGACGAGATTTTTGAAGGTGCGTTTCGGCAAGGAGATAACATAATTGCCGTACTCGGTGAAATTCGAGACGCTGGCCGGAGTGGAGCACGATCGGCAGATAAAAGTGTGCAGACAGTGCATACGACCGGGGCACGTCCTGAGAGAGTGTCCCGAGTTCAAATGCTTTAAATGTGGACAACAGGGGCATTACAGAAGAGAGTGCATGGCTGAAGATGCACGATGCAACGAGTGCCAGAGGAGAGTAGATTTCTGCGAATGCAGAGAGGGGGAGTCAGAGAACGAAAACAGCAAAGGACTCTTTGACTCGGAGGGAGAGGGCGGACAACAAGAACATACAGATGAGGAGCAGATTGCGGAGAAGGAAGACGACGGCGCGGCGGTGCAGCAGGAGCGGCAGAGGCGGGTGGCGGACGAGTGGGGAGCGGAGGAAGAGGACATCCAGCCGGGCCAGATGAGGTCGGGGAGGAAGCGAGTGGAGAAGGAGGTGCCTGGGGGATGTGCGAGGACGGATCGGGCAGACAAGGACGGAGTGGGAGATGCGCGAGGGACGGGAGCGCACCAACCAGCGGAGGAGGACGATTGTGAATGGGGGACAGAAGAGACATCTCAGGCGGTGGACATACAGCAGGAAGGGCCATCTGGCTCGAAGGAAGGAACTACGGATCATTCTCCTGGGAGAGCACTAGCGACCAAGAGGAAGGTGAGGGGGAAGAGGGACAGAGAGAGGGAGGGAAGAAAGATGGGGAGGAGAAGGGTATGAGCAGGGGTCTGAATAATACATCTAATTAAAACATCTGAAAATGAGTGTGTACAATATCACATCAATAAATGCTAATGGGTTGAGGAGGAGGGAGAAATTTAGAAAGCTGGTTATGGTGTGCAATGCGGATACAGGAGACGGGATGGACGCAGGAAATGATTCCTTTGCTGGGGGAGGTTTGGAATGGAGAAATTTATGTTAGTAATGGTACGAATACATCATGTGGGGTGGCGATCTTGGTGAAGAGGGGGGTGCTAGAGGGAGTACAACAGAGTGCTGCGGATGGAAAGGGGAGGGTAGTGGCCATAGATTTTAGGTTTCAAGGTATAGAATGCAGGCGGCTCAACATCTATGCTCCAAATGTGGAGAAGGACGGAAAGGCCTTCTTTGAGAGCCTGGAACCGCTCATTGTACCAAATGTCATTCTAGTGGGGGATTTTAACCCGTGGTGTGATAGGCTGGACGCATCAAGAACAAGCACATTTAAAGCGGACGCCTCAAGGAAGGCCTTTCTGGACTTAAGGGAGCGTAGAGAACTGGTAGATGTGTGGAGGGAGGGGAATTGGGGGAAGAGGGGGTATTCAAGAAGGCAGATGGGGCGATCAGAGCTGAAGCAGAGCAGGATAGATCTATGTTTAGTGGGGCCTGAGTGTGTAGGGAAAGTGCACAGCATGGAGTATGTTTTTGTAGGTTTTAGTGATCATGCAAAAGTGTGCTTTAAACTGGGGCAGGGGGATAAGAAAAAAGGAGGGGGTACTTGGTGCCTGTATGCAGACCTGTTGACAGATGAGTGCTACGTCAGAAAAATCGACGCAATAATACAGGATTGGAGCACGAGGGGAATGGTGCAGGGGGAGGCGGGGGAGTGGTGGGAAGGATTTAAAGCTAGAATTAAGAAGAGTAGCATTAGGCATGCCAAGAGAAGAAGATGGGAGGGGCAAGAGAGATTTGATAGCTTGCAGAAAAGAATGAGGGAGGAGGTGGAGCTTATAGAACAGAACCCGGATCACAGTGTGAGGGCATTGGTGCGGCTGAAGCATGAGATGGGGAAGAATGAGGAAGAGAAATGCAGAGGAGCGCTAATAAGGAGCCGGGCTAAATATGCGATGGAGGGAGAGAGATGTACGGCCTTTTTTCTGAGCCTGGAGAAGAGTGTGCAAGAGAAGGCATACATAAAACAGGTGAGAAATAAGAGGGGAGAATTGGTAGAGGGGTTTGTAGAAGTAATGGAAACGGTACAGGAGTACTATGAAGATCTATATAAGGAAGAAGGGGTCAGCATAGAGGAAGGAGAAGAGATACTCAGGACTGTTAGAGCAAGGATCACAAAGCAAGATAGAGAACAGTGTGAGACGAGTTTAAATATGAGAGGGATAAGACTGGCCATACGGGCGCTACCGACACGGAAGAGTCCGGGGGGGGGTGGGCTAACATCGGAATTTTATAAAAAATTTGAAAATGGGAGAGCACCTTTACTGATGAGGATGTTTGAAGGGATAAAGAAGACAACGAGGGTGCCTGAATCAATGGCGACGGGGATAATCAAACTAATTTACAAGAAAACTGGGAGCAGAGAGGAGCTGAAAAACTACAGGCCCATAACCCTACAAAACACTGATGGTAAAGTACTGGCTAAGATTTTGGCAAACAGGTTGAAACAGACGCTGGGTAAAATTATTGGGACAGCACAGGCATATAGTGTGCCATGTAGGGACATTGCTGACACTTTACACACAATCAGGGATCTAAAGCAACACATGACGCAGACAGGGGGGATATCAGCCGCTCTGGATTTGAATAAGGCATTTGACAGAGTTAATCATGATTTTGTATACAGGACAATGGTTACATTCGGGTATGGTCCAGAGATAGTAGGGTGGATAAAAACAACACTCAGCGAGTCTAGAAGCCGCGTAAAATGCAATGGTGTGCTGACAGATGTCTTTAAATTGGGTAGATCGGTGAGACAGGGGTGCCCCCCGTCCTCAAGTTTATATACCATCTCGGTTGAGCCGCTGGCTACACTAATAGAACAAGACAGCAGAATCAGGGGGATAGAGATGCCAGGAGGGCGGACCTGCCGTTTAAATCAGTACACAGATGACATCACCGTGACAGTAAGGGATAGGCAGAGTCTTGGAGTGGTCCTGGAGTGTGTAAGAAGATATGGGAGGGCATCAGGGGCTAAAGTAAATATAGAGAAATCCCAAATCATGTACATAGGGGACGTGGGGAGTGGTGAGGAGGAGAAAGAGCTTAGGTTTAATAATCAATATATCAAAATATTAGGGATTTACATGACGGCTGACGGAAAGGAGGGGAGGAATATGACTGAGGACTACAGGACTGAGGTACTGAATAAAATGAAATGCTGCCTGAACCACTGGAAAACTAGGAAAATAAAGTTGGCAGGAAAGGTGGTGATAGTAAATATGCTGATTATGGCAAAAATAGGGTATGTCTTGAATGTAATGGACATGCCAGAGTGGGTAGTTAAAGGAATAGAGGGTGAAATAGGGAAATTTATATGGAATGGAGGGCCAGCAAGGATAGCGAGGCGGACCCTGATAGGAGGGAGGGAAAAGGGGGCTCTCAACCTGATTGATTTGAGGAGTAGGTGGAAGGCGGCGAGGATCAAAACAATTAAGAAATATATATATAATAAAGAGGAGAATGGCTGGAAGGCCTTCTTCAAAGAATAACTTTATAAGCATGCGGGATGCCAGGAATATGGACTTTTAGTGTCAATGAAGAAAGGCATGATGTCAACGGTGCCAGCCTATTACTAAGAAGTGTTCTTGGTATGGGCAGAGCTATTAAAGCAAATAGTATACAATTGTGATACAATAGACATGGTGCTGAACCAGCCGGTCCTATTAAATGAAAGAATCAAATACAACCAGGGAACTACTTATAATAAGGA
>NW_028293054.1:10000-12500 GCF_960531495.2 Zeus faber | reverse complement strand
GGTATGAGTACGAAAGCGGTACTTTAACGGCGGCCGCAGAGGAGAAAGTCGCGCATTATACACCCATCACTGAACAGCTCTTGGGACCAATGGGAGGAGGAACAGTGAAGGTCATGGGGCTCCCTATAGGAGCGAGAGGGAAATGGCCTTCATGCAGTACCGCAGTGCTCATCGAATTGGGACTGACAGTAGCGAGGAGGGCGAGATTTGCCAAGCTGATTAGCCGGAGGGCCCTGCTGTACTCTTTGGATGTACTAAGGGACTTTCTGCACGAGGCAGTGAGGTAAATGGGTACAGAGAGATACCCTGTCGGCCAGGAGAGCCGGGTAAAACGGGGAGAACGAAGGCGGCCAGGATCACCCTTCTGGAGCATCAAAATGGGTGCAAGGTGGGCTAATGGAGGGGCCCATCTTGGAGCGTCCTAACCTCTTAAAGTTTGCCGTGCTGGCCTGCAAAAGTGTCCTGTTATACTACATCAACCTATGGCAACTGTGATAGGCTTCAGGCCGCCTGGGTGGCTCAGTGCGGTGAACGGGAGTCCCTACACACCCTCCTGGCGTATAACGCCGGGTAAAGTGTAGAGGGCAGTGGGAACTCGTAATGATTAGTGAGCGACTGTTGGCCGTCAGGCCTTCAGTTTAGCTTGATTCATGCGACACTACCGATGTCATCGGACTGGCCGATTAACCAGGAACGACCCCCCGGGTCTGGGAAAGGACCGAATGATAACGCCTGTTCGGTTCAACTTCTCGGACCCTCCGGGTCCTCGAAGTAGGATGGCCTCGTCATCGCCTACACCTGAATGAGGGCCATGACCACAAAACGGTACGTCATGTGGGAACAACCCTCACCTCCTCGTGGTTCCGCCGGACAATGATCCTGTTGGATTAGCAAAGAAGGGTGCTCAAATCGGGTGTCAGTCTGATCAGCTGGCACACGTAACTAGATTACAGAAAAAATGCTTATATGGGAACAATTAAACGGCCAGGACCACCCTTCTGGCTTATCAAAATGGGTGCCGACTGGGCTAGAGGAAGGGCTTATGGCGGTATGCCAAAGCTTCCTCACCCTCGGATTTGTGGTTGGATTCGAGGTGTCTGAACGAAGCAACCTCCCCAGCGGGTGTTGGGAACAGCCAGCTGGTGTCACAAATGAAGTCCCTAGAAAGGGTTTGGGTGTAAAGAACAGCTTGCCCAAACTCTACATGGACAGAAAGTCCCGGACGGCGCAGACGCAGACCTCAGCCGAGGATTGGTGCACAGTAAGTGAGTGGAGGGCACCAACGGCTGACGGTAATGAACTCAGATCTTGGGTTTGGGGATGCCGAATACTTGACTCCGACACGGCCTGTTGTCCCAGAGAAGAGTCCTCTCGATGAGATTTTGGAGGCCTATGCGGCACGACCCAAGGAAACCCATCAACCGCAGCTTACCACCGAGAACCGGGGTCTAGGTGAGCATATAGTAACGCCTGATCCAACTTGTGTAACCATTACGTTGCCGAGTCCTGAACTGGAATGTCCAGTGTGTGTGGTGAAGACCAGTGGGATCATGATGTTTGGTAAGCATTGCGCGAACCAGCATGCAGGTACACAGGTACTTTACATGTGTCGTAAATGTGGGCGGACCAATGCCAACGGTCACTCAATTGCGTGCCACGTCCCCAAGTGTCGGGAGGTCGTGGATGCGTGAGAGAGGAAGGGGAGTTTGTATGCGAACTCTGCAGGAAAGGTTTTGAGTCGAAAGTTGGCTTGACGCAGCATAAGCGACACACCCACCCTGTTGAACTGAACAGGGAAAGGATTGCGGCGGGGGGTGGTGGCACAGGTGGAATTCGGGGGACCAAGCTGTGGAAAGCTGAGGAAGTTGAGGCCTTGATAAGGCTCGAACGAAAGTATGAAGGAAGACCGATGGCTAATATACTCATCGCAAAGGAGCTCGGCTCTGGAAAAACGGAAGAACAGGTGAGGAATAAACGAAGACTGCTGCTGGCTGAAAGGGCACGTCATGGCCTTGATTGTGAACAGAGTGACATAGATCAAGAACCTCTGGAAACAACGATCGCTCCACCACCTGTGTTGGACTCTGCTCGCAGGCAGCTCAGAGCTGCACTTGTGGGTAGGGACGGGATGGAGGGTGAGAGTGAGGTCAGGGCCTTGGCAGAGTTTGTCAGGGACGTGGATCAGAATCCTGATCTGATCCAGTCGTTAGCGTTAGATCTAATCTCCAGACTGGGTGAGCCAAAGGCTCCTCGCAGAGGTGGAGGGGGTAATGAACAACGTCGAGCCATGAAGGGGTGGGAGAGGCGACTCTCACGCAAAAAGCAAGATTACCGGGTACATCAACAGCTGTACCTGAGGGATCAAGCAAGATTGGCAGCCCTTGTCCGAGACGGGGATGAAGGGGTGGAATGTACCTTACCAATTGAAGAGGTTCACGGAGCGTTCCGTGAACGATGGAAAGGGAAAGGACAATTCCACGGGCTCGGCAAGTTCAAATCC
>NW_028293054.1:0-5000 GCF_960531495.2 Zeus faber | reverse complement strand
GGCGAGGAAGTTCCCATACGAATGCTGACGGGCTCTCCAGGCGGCCATGTGAGAAGGAGTGTGCACAATGCAGCCGTGCCGAAGCGAATGATGCAGCGGGCAGGAGAGAGCAGGCTGAGAGATGTATGGCCCTGAGGTTGGATGTGACGATGGACTGGGCAGGCGAGCAGCAAAGGGACCCTGAGTTGTGTGAGGTCTTAGGCTGGCTGGCTGCTAACCGAAGACCAGATTGGTCGGAGATTGCGGCAGCTGGCCCGTCTCTGAGAGGACTGTGGTCGCAAGGGGATGGCCTAGCGCTTCGTGATGGTGTGCTCTGTAGACGTTGGAAGGAGCCGGCATCGGGAAGAGAGAAGTGGCAAGTAGTTGTGCTGAAAAGCCGTCAGGAAGAGGTGCTGAGCTTCCATCATGGGCAGCCTGGGGTGGGGCACTTTGGCATTAACAAGACGCTGAATAGGGTGCGGGAGGGGTTCTATTGGAGCACCATGAGGGGTGATGTGGAAGCCTTTTGCCGGATGTGTGATCCCTGTGTAGCCCGCAAAGGACCCTCAGGCCAGAGTAGAGCGCCACTGCAGCAGTACCGGGTTGGAGCGCCCATGGACAGGGTCGCTGTGGACATGCTAGGGCCATTCCCCCGCTCACGGCGGGGCAACTGCTACGTGATGGTGGCGCTGGATTACTTCGCGAAATGGCCGGAGGCTGTGGCCGTTCCTGATCAAGAGTCAGCGACCGTGTGTGGGGCGTTACTTGATGCGATGTTCAGTCGGTTTGGCGTACCTGCGGAGCTACATTCTGACCAGGGGACCAATTTTGAGTCCAAGCTGTTGGGGAGGTGTGCGAACATCTCGGAAACCGCAAGACTCGGACGACGCCCCTTCACCCGCAGAGTGATGGTCTGGTGGAGAACTTTAACCACACGCTGGGAGTACAGCTGGCCCTTGTGGTTGACAAGGTCAGAAGGACTGGGATCTGCATTTGCCGTTGATCCTGATGGCTTACCGTTCAGCGACACAGGAGACAACTGGATGCACACCGGCTCTACTTATGTTCGGTAGGGAGCTCCGGACCCCGACCGCTCTGGCATATGGCCTGCCCCCCGACACTTACCAGGTACTGGCTGGTACGGAGTATGCTATCCTGCTCAGAGAGAGGGTGGAGATGGCACATGAGTTTGCGAGGGCACAGGCTGAGACTGCGGGGGCGTGACAGAAGCGAGCGTATGATGAGCACACAAAAGGGAATCACTTCGACGCAGAGGACTTGGTGTGGGTCTATGCACCGAAAAGGATCAAGGGAAAGTCGCCTAAAGCTGCAGAGTAAATGGATCGGGCCCTGCCATGTTTTGGAACGGGTGGGAGAGGTGGTCTACAGGGTGAAGCTGGCTGTTCGGGGAAGAGTGGTGGTGCTGCACCGTGACCGTTTGGCGCCCTACAGGGGCGCGAGTCAACCAAACTATAGTCAGGCTTGTCGCACCCCTCCAGCTGTGCAAACACAACCTGAAGACGAGCCTTCTCCCCGCCGCAGTCTCCTGTGGGCTCACAGCGTTCATCTACACGTGCTGAAGGAGCCACATCCTCACCGCTCTCCCCAGGTGGGCCACAGAGTACATCGGGGCGGCAGCAGATGGAGATTCAGGTCACGCCACTGGGAGCAGTTGTTCCAACACAGGATTTCGGGGAGAGAGGAAGCGGGGAATGGGGGATGCAGCGACCCAGGCGACCCAGGAGAGTCCCCCAGCGCTACTTGGATTGAAGTTAGTTAGTTCCTCGAGGACGAGGAATTTAGAAAGGGGGGGGCAGTGTAACGCTGGGGTACTGTGTACATGTGTGTTCTGTTGCTTTAATTGAGGGAGGTGTCACTGGTTGGGGATTGGCTGCAGGCTCTGTTCCGGGAGAGAGAAAAAGGAGGGAAGCGAAGGTGGTGGTTGTGTTTGTTGGTGGTGCGGGCGGGGAACGAAGTAGCTGAGAGACACTGCCCCGTATCTATCATTTACCTTGGGCTAGCCACCCTGTTATTTGTTTTAATCCACTGCCCTCAACCTCGGGTTAGCTGTACGTCAGTACGTGACTGACAGGAAAATAAATCTGGGCTCAGTGTTTGAGTTAGCAACTTGGATCTTGTCTCCACGCCTCGTCTGTCAAGCTACCCCGCTAAACGTCACAATACTAACACATAGTATTTAAAGTCACTTGCTATAAAGTTCATGCATCTGGTAGAATTTAAGACTGCACAAATAATGTATAGCAAAATAAATCATTTACTTCCAAATTACATACAAAACATGCACTTAAATGGCTGAAAAAAAACTGTGGATTGATATAAAAGTTATTTTTTGTATTTATTAATTGCATGGAAGAAGCAGATGGAGGATGTGGACACAGTGGTCTCGCACGGCACGATTGGTCTGGGATAGTTGCAGCTACAGGTTTATCCTTGTATAAATTATTATATATACTTACAGGCAAAAAATAATTTTGTTTAATACATTTTATTGCAGATAAATCAGTGCAAACAGTGGTGTGGCTCACTCGCCGTAATGTGGCTTTGCGTTTGTGTTTACCATTAATGCGTGTGTGTTTTCCGTTAATGTGGTTGTGTTTCCTGTTAATGCAGTACGGTGAGCTCACAAGGCCAGTGTACAAGACTGTGTACATTATTATCTTAAGAGTGAAGAAAGTACTCATCCCGGAAACATTGCGAATGATAGCTTTCCAACGACTTCCAACCTAACAATAATTTAGCATGCTTTTACTTGAATTTAACCTTTGTAGCCATTATAGTGTTTATATTGTTAACTATAGTGTTGTAATTTATTGCTCTATGGTAAATGTAACATAAATGATCGTAGAGTTTAGTAAAAAAAGAAACTTACTGGAGGACGATGACATTCTGTTTCACTTATTGCTGATGCTATTTCCCTCTGCCTCATCCTTATTGACTTCTCCTTGTGCATGCACACCTTGTTGAAAATTAAACTGTAGCCATCAGCCAGCTTGGTAAACATTACCATGGTAATGGAGAGCTCCACCAATCAGAGAGGTCGCTGTTTATTGATCGCTCTTCGGATTATGGGTAGTGTAGTGTAGTTGATATCATACAGACTTGTGGCTTCTACAGTCACAGCAATTATTATATTGAATTAGAATGAATAATTATATACATTGCGTACTATTTATGCAGTTATTTATAAATGTTTGAAACCCCAATGCTAAACCATTATTCCAAAACTACAATTCCACGCCAATTTTTAATGCATCTTGATTCAATTGCCTCATGAGTAAAGTAGTTGAACCTAAAAATAACTTGAAATTATGGGTGAAAAAACAACATGCATGTGTTTCTTAGGGTTCATTTGATCAGGAAAATGACCTACGTTGTCAAAATTTACATTTGTAATTTACAAAGCACAATTACTTTTAAACATTTGAAACCCTAAACCCAGCCAACTTCAAAAACTAAATTCTGCAACATTGTGTTATGCATCTCACTGCAATTGCCTCATGGATAATAGTTGTATTATAAACCTAAACATTAAACAAATGTGTTGGTGAAAAACAACCTGCATGTGTACTAGGGGTTAATTTGATTGGGAATATACCTGCATTGTCAGAATTTACATATGTAAAAAGCCCTGAATTATATCGTTAGTCCATTTTAAGCGCCCCCCCCCCCCTTAATTTCTGAGATAAAGGGCTTCAAAGGTGACCTCTGGTCAAGGCTTGAATGTCAATAAATCTCTCAAACGTAGATATTTTAACCTTTAACCTCCAAAAGGAGACCTTTCCAAAAATGTTTTTGGTCTATGACAAAGTAAAAAATATCCAGCCCTGCCATTGTAGTGGGATGCCAAGTGTGGATTTTATGACAACTCACAATCTGAATTGGATAAAATGTGATTATTTTTGTTGGAGATGGACATGTCCGGCACTGGTCATCTTGACCAGTAGATGTCAGTTCATGCCTGAATTTGTCACGACCAGAGCTAGGAGAGACCCAAACGCACGACACAGAGAGACGAAAGGCAGGCAAAGGATGTTTATTAGCCTGGACGGTGGAGCTGGCCAGTGGGACCCGGTCTGGTAGGGATGGAGACGGGGCACGGGGCACGGGGCACGGGGCACGGGGCACGGGGCACGGGGCACGGGGCACGGGGCACGGGGCACGGGGCACGGGGCACGGGGCACGGGGCACGGGGCACGGGGCACGGGGCACGGGGCACGGGGCACGGGGCACTGGCTGTACAACTCTGGTAAGCTAGTTTACAGTCTGGCAAGGAATGGCTGGGAAGCTGAGACTAAATACTGTGCAGGTAATTGATCCCAGGTGTATGCAATTGGGCTCGAGTAGGGAGCTGCAGATGGGGCAAGGGCGGCCTCTAGTGGCGCTGGGAGGCCGTGGGCCTAACAGAATTACTCCTGACCTCCACCTGCATGGCCTGCACAGTCTAAAGGCCTCTATGTCTCGATGAAGTAACATTTAGGCACCTCTACCGTGAACTGTTAGTTTGAGGTTGTGACAGTTTCGCCTACTAGCCAGCACCTAAGTGGCATTTCAGGGACCTCCGGCACAGGGACACAGAAGACGGGGTTGTAGACAGCAGTTTATTGTCTGAAGTTGGCCAGTTGGAATAAGCCCAGGAGTAAATAGACATGTGTCATGGCAGGGGCTCCTCTCATGAGTGTTTGTGGGGATGGGGGTTTTACGTGCTGCTCGTTCGACCAACCAACGAGCAACATGTACAGTATGCAGCCACTCTGATCCTGGATTCACCAATTTCCTAGATCCATGTCAGGTGTGGCTGCTCAACTCACACCATCCCCACACAACAGAGGTGTTTGAGCTATAGTTTGTTCGATTTGTCTCGATTTGAGCATGTCATCTGAGCCCTTGTTTGTCAACTAACTGTACCGTGAAGGCCTACAAAGGTCAAATGTTTAAAAGAGGTCTATACTATTTAAGCCACTCCTCTTTTGTTATAATTGGATGTCTGACACACTTGGATT
>NW_028293056.1:75000-83302 GCF_960531495.2 Zeus faber | reverse complement strand
TGTCGGACCTCACCAAGCTAACGAGGAAGCACGGCATTAAGTTGCCCGTATCTTCCTCGGTCTCGGTGGAGGACTGCAGCCTGGCGGTGGGGAAGGCTGTCGGCTACAGCAGCGTTGTGTCCGCAGCGCGGATGAACAGCGCGGTGGTCATTTTCCTGGATGGCGTAGACAAGGTGAACGCGGTGGTGGCGAGCGGCGTTACGGTGAACAAAATGTTTGTTCCCGTCCTGCCTCTCTCCACACCGGCGAGGAGGGTGAATTTGGCGAATGTTCCGCCGTTTATCAAAGATGAGACCCTCACTAAGGAACTGGCGAGGCACGGGAAGGTGGTGTCGCCAGTTAAAAAAGTCCCGTCGGGGTGCAAGTCGCCGCTGCTCAAGCATGTGGTGTCGCACAGGAGACACGTCCTGATGGTGTTGAACAACAGGGATGCGGAGCTAAACGTAGCTTTTAAAATCAGGGCGGATGAGTTTGACTATGTGGTGTTTGTCAACACTGACACCACCAAGTGCTTTGGGTGCGGTGGGGAGGGACACCAGGTCAGGGCATGTCCAGGTAAGAAGGCAGGCGGCGAGACAGGTGAGGGGCAGAAGGGTGGACAGGACAAGGAGGGAGCACAGGAGGGGGCAGGTGAGGGTCAGAAAGGGGAAAAGCAGGCGAAGGTGGGGGCACAGGAGGAGGCGGGGGAGGGCCAGAAGGAAGGAGGGGAAAAGCAGGTGAAGGTGGGGGCACAGGGAGAGGCAGGTGAGGGCCAAATGGAGGCAGGGGAAAGACAGGTGGAGGTGGGGGCACAGGGGGAGACAGGTGGAGGGCGGAAAGGAAAGGAGAAGAAACAGGTGAAGGTGGGGGCACAGGAGGGGGCAGGCGAGGGGCAGGGGAAAAAAAAGGAGGGGGGGGAGGGGAATGTGGAGCCGCAGGAGGGAACGGGTGGAGGTAGACAGCGCAGCCAGGTGAGCGTGGAGACACGGGGGGAGGCAGGCGAGGGTCTGGAAAAAAGGCAGGTAAGGGTGGGAGGACAGGAGGGGAAGGAGGAGGGTCCGGAAGACAGGCAGGTGGGTGCGGGGGGACAGGAGGGGACTGGTGAGGGAAAGGAAGCTACGGAACAAAGTCAAAGGAGTGCAGGTGACGTAGCTAGGGAGGAGGAGGCACTGGAAGGAAGTGACTTTGAGATGGGGGACGAGGACGATCGGGTGAGAGTCCCCCGGCTCAAAAGAAAGTCCAACAAAATGGCAGGAGACTCTCAGGCGAAGAGAGGGACAGCAAGCCAGGGGAAGGCAAGTCAGGAGGTGGAGCAGGGAGGCTCGGAGTCAGAGTCCTGGATGGAGGAGGACTCTGCTGCAGACAGTGAGGGGCAGGTTTTTCTCGGCGTAAAGAAGAAAAAGGGCAAAAAAAGCTACAGTGTGGGCAAAATAAAAGCGTTTCTGCACAGGACGAAGAATGTGAAAGGGATTAAGGTGGAGGATTTTTTCTCAGACAAGGAGTTGCTGGCGAACGCGGCCCAGCAACAGATGAGGAGTAAGGGGAGAGGAGGGTTCACGGACCAGGAGGTGTACAGGTTAAAGAAAATAGTGCAGAAGATCAGGAAGGAGCTGAACAACGGAGAGGATGGGGAGGAGGTGGAGGTGGGCGCTGCTGTTCGGGCTGTTTCCCTTTTCCGTTGCAATGAGTGACTTTAACATCAGCACGCTGAACGCGAATGGGGCCAGAGACGCAGCTAAGAGGTCTCTGCTGTATGAGCTGATGGAGCAGAAGAGGCTGGATGTGCTGTTGGTGCAGGAGACCCACAGTGACTCCGGCAATGAGGCTGACTGGAAGAGGGAGTGGGGGGGGGAGGTGGTGCTAAGCCACAAGAGCACCACCAGCGGTGGGGTGGCTCTTCTCTTTTCTAAGAGCTTTGCCCCAGCATCCTTTGAGGTGGAGGAGGTGGTGGAGGGCAGACTGATGGTGGTGAGGGCAGCATTTGAGCATCATAAGTTTGTCTTTATAAATGTGTACGCTCCCACCACAGGACCACACAGAGTCACTTTTTTGCAAGTTTTAAATGGGGTTTTAAGCAAAACTCGTACTGAGGAGTTTTTGTTTCTAGGAGGTGACTTTAACTGCACCGAGAACGACCTGTTAGACAGGAACCACTGTGAGCCTCACAGAGCATCGCAGAACGCGATGAGGCTGCTCTCAAGCGAGAACGAGCTAACGGACGTGTGGAGGAGAACCAACGGGGATGAAAGACAGTACACCTGGGTGCACTGCAGAGGCACCTCTTTATCGTTGGCCAGACTAGACCGGTTTTACTGTTTTAAGCACCATTTCAACATTTTTAAGGAATGTAGAATGGTGCCTGTTGGTTTTACCGATCACTCCCTGGTTGTTTGCCGTGTCTTTATCGCCAATGTAAAGCCCAAAAGCGCATATTGGCATTTTAACACCACCCTACTATGTGACTCCAACTTTAAAGATGCTTTTAGGTTTTTTTGGGAAGGTTTTAGAGACAGAAAGCAGGATTTTATTTCCTTAAGACTGTGGTGGGACTATGGGAAGAGGGAGATAGAGCAGCTCTGTCGGCAGTATACTCTCAATGTCACACGGGACATCACCAGATCTATGAGGGATCTGGAGACTGACATTGTGGAGTTACAGGGTGTAGTGGAACCAATCGGGAATCGAGATCACATTAAGGACCTCAAGTCTAAAAGAGCTGCTCTTGCAGACCTACTAGGCACCAAGGCGCAGGGGGCGCTGGTCCGCTCTCGCTTCCAGAGCGCAGCACTGATGGACGCACCATCTAGTTTCTTTTTTAGCCTGGAGAAGAGCAACGGGCAGAGCAGGTTTATCCACGCCCTGAGATCAGACACAGGACAGGAGCTCAGGAGGCCGGAGGAGATCCGGACGAGAGCCGTGGACTTTTACACAGAGCTGTACAGAAGTGAGTACGAGGAGCAAAAAGAACTGTTTTACTCCTTTTGTGGGAATTTGCCCAGGGTCCCGGAAGATGTCAGTGCGGTGCTGGGGGAACCTCTGACCCTGCAGGATCTTTCCACGGCCCTGCAGAGCATGAAGGGGGGTAAGGCCCCTGGCATCGACGGGATTCCTGCGGAGTTTTACAAAGAGTTCTGGGAGGAGTTACGGGAGGACCTTTTAATGGTTTTTAATGAAGTTTTTAAAGATAAGTTATTGCCAGTCAGCTGCAGGAGGGCAGTCATCACCCTCCTACCCAAGAAAGGAGACCTGCAGGAGATCAAGAACTGGCGTCCTGTGTCCCTTCTGTGCACGGACTATAAAATCCTGTCGAGGGCACTGGCCAACAGGCTGAGGGAGGTGATGGACCTGGTAGTCCATCAGGACCAAACTTACTGTGTGCCTGGTAGGTCCATTCTGGACAATGTGTCCCTAATTCGGGATATTTTGGACGTCTCTAGTTCTCTGGGCATTGAAACTGGGCTCATTTCGCTAGACCAGGAAAAGGCGTTTGACCGGGTTGAGCACCCTTACCTCTGGAAAACTCTGGAGGCTTTTGGCCTCAGCCCTGGTCTGGTAGCCATGATCCAGGTTTTGTACCAGGACATCGAGAGTATACTGAAGATTAATGGAGGGCTGAGCGGCCCTTTTAAAGTGCGTAGAGGGGTGAGACAGGGCTGCCCCCTCTCAGGGATGTTGTACTCTCTGGCCATAGAACCATTGCTGTGTCAATTAAGGACGAACATCGAGGGTGTGTTTCTAAACGGTCTCGAGAGAAGCCACATTCTATCAGCCTATGCGGACGACGTCATTGTCTTAATAAAGAAACAGGACGAAATCAGCAAACTGGAGGGGATCGTCAGGGACTTTGGGCTGCTATCAGCAGCGAAAGTCAACTGGGGCAAAAGCGAAGCGCTGGCTGTGGGCGGATGGAGGGGGGGACTTTTAAAACTGCCAGGAGGCTTACGGTGGCGAAGGGATGGGTTTAAGTATCTGGGAGTGTTTTTAGGGAGCGAAAGTGTGGTGGGGAAGAATTGGGAAGGACTGCTAGGAAAGATACAGGGCAAGCTAAGAAAATGGAGGTGGGCACTGCCACAGCTGTCCTATAGGGGCAGGACGCTCATTATTAACAACCTGGTGGCCTCACAGCTGTGGCACAGAGTGGCCTGTGTCCAACCACCAGACCTGCTAGTTAGGAAGATACAGGCCGAGCTGATAGACTTCTTTTGGGGGCGGAATTTCCACTGGGTCAGGAAGGAAAGGGTCTTTCTGCCTAAAGAGGAAGGGGGGCACGGTGTGGTGGACATCAAAAGCAGAGTGGCAACTTTTAGGTTACAGTTTGTGCAGAAGTTGTTAACGGGGTACTTTAACGTTTGGAAGGACGTGGCGGGCTTGGTCTTAAAGAGGACTGGGAGGATGGGACTTGACCGCTCGTTGTTTTTAATGGACACGAGTCTTCTAAACAAGTCGGGCTTACCCCGTTTTTATCAGGAGCTTTTTAAAGCATGGGGGTTATTTAAGAACAGGAAAAGGGAGGCCGCAGATTCCCTCCACTGGCTCCTGGAGGAGCCGGTGATCGGAGGAGCCAGGCTGGATGTGCAGGACGGGGCCACTCCAGGACTGAGGAGCATCCTGAGGGAGGCGGGGGTCCTGACCCTGAGGCAGGTGGTGGCGGCGGCGGGGAGCGACCTGCAGGACGGCGAGGCCATGGCGGAGCGGCTGGGGGTGAGGTCCACCAGGATCGTACACCTGGTGCTCAAGAGGTGGAGGGAGACGCTCACGGAGGAGGAGCTGGCCCTGCTGAAGGAGTACGGCGAAGGCGCGGAGGAGCCAAACTCGGAGGATCCCTTCCCGGAGATGACCCTGACCCCCAACCTGGAGGGGTCCTCCGGGAAGCTGCTGCACAGGGCACGTTATGCAGAACTGGACCTGCACACAGCCAGCGGGAAGGCTTTTTACAAAGAGTGTGTGGTTGTTTTAAATAGGAAGGGACTGGAGGGGCGGCAGGACACTGTCTGGAGGGGACGGCTCCAGATGGGGGGACAGGAGGAGCCGTGTTGGAGGAGTTTTTACAAAGCTCCCTCCAAGAAAAGGACGGGGGACCTCCAATGGAGGGTCCTACATGGAGCCATAGCTGTCAACAGCTTTGTTTCTGTTTTTAATCCCACGGTCGCAAATGAATGTCCATTCTGCAAACTGCCAGAGTCCGTGTTTCACTGTTTTGCAGAGTGCGACAGACTTTTAGAGCTTTTTAGTCTTTTAAAGGAAAGTTTTAAGCTCTTCAAGGAGGAGTGGTCCAGAAACTGTTTTATTTTTGGGGCCGGATACTACAGGGCCAACGCAGAGAAATGGCGACTGCTTAATTTTCTAGTCGGGGAAGCGAAGATGGCCATCTACCTCACGAGGAGGAACAAACTGAGAGGAAAGGAGAGTGTTTTAGGAAGAGTGTTTGTAGCGTTGGTCAGGGCCAGAGTCTTGATTGATTTTAACTTTCACAGACTGATGAAGAGTCTGGACGTCTTCATCAAGCTGTGGTGTTTTAACGACGCCATCTGTTCCCTGGTGGAGGACGACCTGTGCTTCCAGTCTGTTTTTAACGTGTAGGACTCTGTTAGTGAACCAAGTGTGTTTGTTGTATTGTCTGTAACTGTGAACTAGAGAAAATGTTAAAATAAAGATGCTTTAAAAATCAAAAAAAAATCTCTCTCTCTCTCTCTCTCTCTCTCTCTCTCTCTCTCTCTCTCTCTCTCCGGGCGGTTTCGGCGCAGCGAGCGGAGCGGCACTCGGCCCTTGAAGTGTTAAACAGCAGCGAGCAGCGTGGGAGACTCCGGCGAGCGCCGGCCGTTAGTGGAGTTTAGAGGGTTTGATTGTTTCTGCTGCGGCTGACGAAGCTCCGGTCGAAAAAGGGGAAACAAAAAAGCGGAGGAGGATCCACTTCCAGCGGCTCTACCCGGACATGTTCCAGCGACGCCCACCGCCGCGCGCGGGGTCCGTGGGCACCGCGGGAGGCCGTTCCGGCCAATGGAGGAGTGACAGCGGAGCGACGGATACCTTGAGAAATGTCACACATTTGCATTGACGACGAAGCGTCGTAATCTGGAGGCGATGAATGTGTTTACAGCACAGAGTGAGGGGGAACAGGCGTGGGCGTCTTCTTCACTGGTAAAATAGCTGTGCAGGAGGGGTCCACAGCATGCTGGAGATGTTCCCTCTCCCAGTTGGCGATACTACTGTGTTACCAATGATGAACCGTATGACAGCATTATCATATGTACTGTGTCTGGACTTTTTAGTTGAAGGCAAAATATTAGAATATTCATTACTGAAAATATAAATTCATATTTCTGTGTTGGGGTTTGTGGCCTCCCAATATTATATATGAAATCTCCAAGAACAAAGTGGAAACACTCCATCATCATCAAGTTTCCGTCCATCGGATGGTCTGTGTTGGTGGGTCACTCCACCGGTCCCAGAATTCCATTCAAAACTGAAAGAAACTCACCAGAATTAGGGACGTCACTTCCTTTCCTTCGCAATGTTTTGTCCTCTTACCCCTCGGTCGGTTTTCTGTTTTTCTGGCTCACTCGAGGTGGTGGTGGGTATTTTTGGTCCTTTTCTTTGAATGTGACCACAACCAGCTATGCTGCTTTAGCAGGTTCGCCGTGGCTGCCGCTCGCACATTCTTGCGCGTGAGCTGATATCTCAACAGGAAGACACGTTGGATCAATAATGCTTTAAACACAAAGTATTAAATGACCAATTACATGACTTGTGATGAAAAAAAACATTTGACTAAAATAGTACTGGCAAGTATAATATTCTCTACATAAATACAGAGTAAAGGTAGGAGGTGCCCTCAAATGGATGTACTGAAAAAAATATAGCTCAAAAATGTACTTTAGTAATATGACTAATGTAAAGTACTCAGTAACTTGTTACTCCTGGACAGAAATGGAGTGGAAGTGGGAGGTGGAGAGAGAGCAGGGCGAGCGAGAGCGAGCGAGTTTAACCAAATGCGTCTTTTGTTCTGAAATGAATTGTTCGGTGTCTGTGTGTGCACAAACACATGCTCAACTGCACGTGCACATGTGTACACATAGACACACAATTTAAATCCACCACATTCCCACACACACACACACACACACACACACACACACACACACACACACACACACACACACACACACACACACACACACACACGCACCAAAAGTAATTTACACACACAGAGCTACACACTCCATTGCGCTCAACAAGTCTTGCCAAGAAACAGATGCCAGGCTCATCTGGTGAGCCATACAGTGACTGTCCAAATATTGACCAAGCACACACACACACACACACACACACACACACACACACACACACACACACACACACACACACACACACACACACACACACACACACACACACACACACACACACACACACACACACAATAATGTGAAAGAATTCATGACAACAATAATAAGCAGGATTTTTACATAATATCAACATAAATAATATCTGATCATGAATGTAATTAGATGTATGCATTAAAGAATTAGAAGCATCATTGTAATTATTCACTGTTTTTTAACGGATGTTTTACTCTGTTTGAATACTATCTGATTATGTTGCTTTCAGTCTGACGGTCTGCTGGTGCTGAGGTCAAAATGTCGCCCGCGCCCTCGACTGACACGCTGTTACGGTGTGATGTGAGGGACAACCGACCTCTCACACCAGATGAAAACAGGAGGAATGGGAAGAAGTTTTGCAAATTCTACTTTTTCCTGTTGAAATGATTGCAAAACGTTTTTTGAAAACTAGAGAGAGATGATTATTTTTTCCAACCAGGGCGACCAATTAACTAGAATAGATGACAAGAGAAAAGATCAGATACGATTCCCAAACCGCATGGGGGAATTGAAACTATTGCAGCAAAATAAAAACAAACATAAAATCTTGGAAAATGATAATGGTTCATTCCCAAATGCCCAAATCCCTAAACATGTACTGTCACTGACGATACATGTTCATGACAACACAGAGTGTATGGTTTTTAGGAGGATTCATATTTGTTTGAATAAAGTTAGTGAAACACTCGGATCACTTTTCATTTCAAATCTTAGATTAATAGTCTGACAGAGTGTTTGCTTCTCACTTTCTCTCACACGCACGCACGCACGCACGCACACACGCACACACTCTCTCTCTCTAGTGATTTTATAGCCAAAAATCTGTCTCTCTCTGTCTCTCCATCTGATGTAGAGAAATAGGAAGAAGAGAGGGAGAGAGTAAAGGAAACATAAGGAAATAAATAAAGGAGAGATAGAAGAGTAAAAAAAGCGAGATAACTATT
>NW_028293056.1:40000-67500 GCF_960531495.2 Zeus faber | reverse complement strand
TTCATTGTTGTAGTTTAGAAAGAAAAATTTCTTTGTGAATTTTTAATTTTTTTTTGCCACAATCACAAACAAACCCATTGAGTGCTTGATGAAGGATGTCGGGCTTCTCCAATGGAGAAACGTTGATAAAATGCCAATTATTAAGTTCTAATGACCTCAACCTGCACTGATCCGATAAGTAATTCCTCCGATCAATACTCTGCTCTTGCTGATACTTCAGGTTGACCTCTTCACCCGCCAGCCTCACCAGTACCACCAGTTTGTGACATGACGTGGATCCACCCTCACCCGCCTGCCTCCAGCGGGACAGCGAAACAAGCGCTCCCATAGACTACAGGAAGCTATTAAGCGGCCATCAGGTGTGATTGATTCGCCCAGTGGTGAATTTTCCAGGCTGCGAGAGCCACTCAGGTCAACGAGAGCAGAGGACCGAGGGGCCGCTTGATTCCACTCCTCCTCCGTCCTTCTCTCTATCCCTCCCTCCCATCCTCACCTCCATCGCCCATTCTCTCTCTCTCTCTCTCTCTCTCTATGATTTTCTTGGCTCCTTCTTCTTCTCCGTCTGTTTATTTCTTGTTCAACTTGTCTCTCGGCGTCACCTGCTCTGTCCCTACCTCCCTCCCTCTCTCGCTCCCTCCCTCTATTTTCTCCATCTTACTTTTTTCCTGTTCCTTTCTCGCCTTCTCTTTCGATTTTTCCTTCTCTCGTTCTCCCCGTCCCGTCCCTCCTCCTCCCTCTCTCGTGGCAGAAATTACTTATAGTGGAAACACTTGTGCAGTGGGCTGTAAAGCATCTCTCTCTTCCTCTCTCCCTCTCTCAAATTAATTCCCTCCCCTCCAGACGACTATCTAGAGCAGTGATATGCCCCCAGAAATGGACCTGCAACAGAGTCTAGATGGCTTACAAACAGCCTTCAGCCGAAATACACAGCACAGACACAGGGCACACTGGCGGGGGGATGGATGGATGGATGGATGGATGGATGGATGGATGGATGGATGGGTGGATGGGTGGATGGATGGATGGACCAACAAGCAGAAGGCCAGAGAAAGGATTGAAGATGAATAACTAAATTTTACAGTGTGAGGCTCTAATCTCCATTCATGGGTTAATGATTACATTAAAAGGACATTGTGATGCACTCAGAGGTCACCGCAGGTGAAACATGTACATTTATACACATTGGTGTCTCTCCAGCGTATTACTGCAGTTCTCGCCTTAGAATAATTTCTGTGCCCAGGGAATGGATAGAAATGAACAGGAATTAATTTCGCATAATTTGTAAAAACTAAGATTCCATGTTTTTGTTTTTACTCGCTTTTCAGATTGTGTATTTCCATAATTTTACAGGAGCAAGGCTAATTGATCCCATCTGCAGCCTTGCATTGAGCTAACACAGTTAGCATGCAAGGCAATATCTCAAAACTGGGAAAGAAAAACAAAAAGCAAGTATTTTTTAAATTCTGTAATGGTGTACTTTTTTTGTATTTTACTTTACATACTATGAATCTTAACTAATACTGACACTTGAGGAAGTGACTATTTCCTCCATCGTATCCATAGCTTCCCTGTGTATGTGGAAGGTGCTGGATCTTAAATCCATACTATCGTCTTTCCCAGGTATCATGGCCTTTACTTAACCCTTTACACTGAATCAAACGCCGGATTGGACCGTCACAACCGTCTTGCGGCCATTGTTGTGCATGTATATAGATTTCACGTAGCAAAATATATCTGAGAAAAGGGGAGCACTCCACTCCAGCCCTCGGTGGCTCCTTCAGCACAACATCGCAATAGGGAGTAGTTTGGTCATTTACTATTGAGAATGAATGAAATAAATCTTGCGTTTGAAAAAAGTGCATAAATTGAAAAATACACACAACTAATACAAAAATAGATTAATTGTGATGACAATGGTGAAACCCAACACAAACGTTAAAAGCGTCATTATTTTATTTACATAATTTCAATTTAATTTAGTTTTAGCCCAGCTCCAATGATGCTAGCGCCACATCTGGTCGTAGTGTCAGAAACCAACATGTATTGAAAGAATCCGGACCTTCAATCAGACACAAAAATCTCTCTCTCCGCACCGAAGAGGGGTGGAGCTTTCAGCATGTGGTTTCCGACTCTCCATAGAAATAGGTTGGACTTCTGGTGAGTCGTCATTTGTCGGATTCAGTGTGAATATGGCTTTACTTATGAATCTGTAATTTCATACTTAAGTATTCATAGCGTGCTTAAATCTACTCTGCCACATCTTGAACATCTGATCGCTGCAGAGAAATCGCTTCAAACACTGCTCCTTAAACAGTACTTCATCCACACCAGTCAGACTAGATTATGCTCAGAATCTGGCAACCCAGACCAAGTCAACATGATAACAGTTTGTCTTTAGGGTTAACTGACTATAGCTTATTTCATTTTGAATGTGGCAGTTTGATAAGTCTACGAAATACCGAAATACAGATGTGTAGAAGTAAATAATACAATTCTTTCCTCAGCTTCCATGACGCAGCTGGTTTTATCACCATTTACCCAGAAATCAGGTGTACAGCGTGCGCAACAATCCTTCAATACCTTCCGTCAGGGGGATGTGGAAACGTTTGAATCTTTTAATGGTTAAGGTACTTTTCAAACACTCTGTTTCAACTGAGAGCTTTAGTGAGTTTGGTCACGTATGACCCACAGAGGCAGGAAATGACCCACTGCAGGTACTTGTCACTAAACAGCAATCACAGTAAATAACGCACCAGCAGGGCTCAGTACTTTCAAACAACCAATCCTTGAGGTGGACTCCCATACCACCCATACAACTGAGAGGATTGAAAAAAAATAAAATATATATATATATATATATATATATATATATATATATATATATATATATATATATATATATAAAAATGAATTAATATAGTATACATTGCCACAACCAGGTTTACTACTTGTAAAGGTAGAAGTGTACAGTCGCCTCAGAGACTCGTTCATGCAGTAAAACTAGTGTAATGTTTGACGGGCGACCAATTCCAATGCTTAGAAAAATGACCTGATAAAATGTGTTGTCTTAAAAATGTTTTTTTTCTGTATTATTCAGCAAAAGATTTCCATCATTGTGCATGATAAATATACTCGCAAGCGCACACACACACACACACACATACACACACACACACACACACACACACACACACACAGACACACATACTTTTCAGTTAAATAATTATAAACCCAACAATCATTTCAGACTATGAAACAAATATACAGGCTCAGTTTTAAATCTGCCTACAACTCCTCTCGCCAATTTTGTGAAATCCTCTGAAAGTCCATCGTCTTTGATTTATAGCTTTTTATTCGTGTGCTTGTTCGACTTTATCTTTTTACTGGTAATACCTATGAAATACATTTTTCGTCCCATGCAAAGCTCTTTGCTCTTGTGTATGAAATGTATCTTGTGTATTTGAATACAATTGGTAAATCCTAGCGTGAGGGTTAAAGACAAGCTGAACTTGTGGGAATTGATTTGATATAATTGTTGAATTTATTCAGAATCCACAACAATAAAAAGTTGATAGTCACAAGGTTGGCTCCTACGTGTGTCAGTAGAAATAGAGACTTTGCATGTGAAGCGCACGGGGATCGGAGCCGTCGGACGTGACAGGAGTAATGGCTGTTGTGCACCCAACGGAGTCTGCAGAACAGAATAAAAGAGGAGCGTGTTGTTGTTCTGCCGGTCGTACTTCACACATCCAGCCCAGAAACACAGCCAGGGCAGAAAGACAGGCTGGGCGTTTAAACCCAGATAATAGAGAGCTCTCACATTTGGCAGCTAATGTATTTCCAAAATACAGAAAAAATATTTTATATTTTATAAAACCATTAATAAGTTAGTTACCTGACATTTCACAATACACTGAAAATATATTTTTTTCAAATAATAATAAAACACCTGAGTGCATGAGATCCACGTTGAGCCTCAGTCCGTCACAAAACTCATCCTCACCGTCTGACTAAATCACTGCAGAAACAACAGTTTAACTTTAACAATATATTATGTCTCACAAAATAGCTCAGAATAGTGTGTTGTTTCCTGTAATATTGCTGAACCGCATTCTATACGGCGTGAGAATCATTTCCACCAGTTGCAGTCTCACAGTAGACATGCGACGGCCCCTCACAGTGAAACACAACTCCACCTCGCCTGCTGGCGCACGTCAGACAACACATCATGAAAAATGCCTTACTTCAACTCCGCTCAGATGATTTAGGCTGTTATGCCGGAGCATGTAGGATTAAACAGAGTATAATTCTACTCTCAGCGCCAGTTAAACCCCTCAAACGCAGCTGACAGCTGATGAATATTGAGACATTTCTTTTGCAGTGCAGCTTTTAAATTTTTATCACAGTCCACATTAAATGTTGCCATGGTAATGCAAAAATAATAATGAAAAATATTCCTTTAAATTAAAAAACTCAAAATTACCTCACTACACACAGTAATTATTTCTGTGTGTGTGTATATATATATATATATATACACATATATATATATACACACACACACACACACACACACACACACACACACTTGGGAAAAAACACACACAGAAAAACACCCTATAAAGAGCAGTTTTACAGATTCGTTTGGAAAGAGGCGGATGCCTGGCCTCACCGTGATCACACACACACACACACACACACACACACACACACACACACACACACACACACACACACACACCTTTATTGTTTAAAGAATCGTAGAGCAGCAGACACTGAGACAGAATCCTACTGGATTTATCATTTTAAATTTAAACACTAAGAGATTTAACTTCATAATCACTCCAAATTCCCAACTGCAGGAGAGAGAGAATTGTCCGACATTTAACAGAACTATGAAGGAAATAAAACTCGATGTCTCATCCCTCCTCATCTGCGTCCCGTTCAGGGCATCTGAGGGAGAGAGACGGTCGGATGGGTGATGAGTGATCCCTCTCTCCTCCCAACCATCCCTCCATCACAACCTGTTTCACATCCTCATAATCGCCAAACTCAGCAACAACCAAAGCCGCTTGTCAACGCGACACCACGAGAAGAAGGGGAATAAATTAAAACAAGCACGCAGATAAGAGCAGATCACTGAAGATCAGAGTCCCTCTGAGCGGGTAACACCCAGGACCTCGCCACGTCCAGCCCATCCGCCGTCTGGCCAATGACACGCAGCCAGGCGGCCACTATGGCGCTAATAGAGATGTCAATTGTCAGTAATGAAGAGAGATTTATGGCAATGGACGGCACATTGCCTGTTAATTAGTGGAGCCATAATAAGCAGGAACGCCATGTTGAGAAAAGGCACCTTGTCCTAACGAGCAAAATTTGATGAGGATTCTCTGGCTTATTAGTCTGCTCTGCCATATGGCGTGGGTGGAGAGGAACAGAACAGAAAATAATATAACAGAGTAGAGGCGGAATAGAGTAGACAGCGGAATAGAAAAGAATAAAATAGGACACAACATAATAGATTAAAATGGAACGGACCACAGCAGAATGGAATATCACAGAGAAAAAATAGTAGAAAAGAATGAAACTAAATTGGGTAGAACAAAACAAAAATGAGACAGGGCACACTCTAAATATTCAAATTTGCCCCCCAACATTCAATTCCCACCATCCACTGAGAACATTTCCTGCTCCTTTCAGCTGCATGGTTTCTGTTTTCCCTCACACTGCTCGTCTGGCTCGCTACTACCTGGCTCGGCACGGCTCGGTGGGAGCCAGGACAACAGTGTAAACCGTGCATCCACATTAAAAAACTTCCCCAGCAGCTGCTCAGCCTCCGCGTTCATTCATCTCAGCAGAACCCGCCGAGGAAAGCACCGCGCTGGGCTCGGGAGGAGGGGGGAGAGAGTCGGGAGTGGAAAAGGAAGAGAGGAAGAGGGGGAGGAGGAGGAGGAGGAGAGGAAGAAGGGGGAGAGGGATGGAGAGACGGAGACAAGCGCGTTTGTCATCGATGAATGCACATGTTTTCCTCGACGCTAAAACACCTCGCTGCGAGCGTAAACACACGGAATGTGTCACACGCCGACACACACACACGCACTCGCACGCGCGCGCGCACACACACACACACACACACTAATAGACGTGCAAAGCAGTCCTTCCGTGCACACACTGCTTCTCAGTTAGGCTGTAGACCTGTTACCCGAGCCTCGGTGTGTGTCTCACACACACACACACACACACACACACACACACACACACACACACACACACACACACACACACACACACACACACACACACACACACACACACACACACACACCGACCCCCTTGTGCAAAGGGCAGCAGCGTAACTGATGACAGGTCCGTCATGTTGTCTCACAGCGGTACCAACAGAACCACAAGCGGTCAAAACCAAATCCAAACGCGTTACCGTTCTCTGCGTGTCGGGTCCTGCTGAGCGCTCGGCTTGGTGGGCGCCATCTTCCTGCAATTATTTGATTTCTTACTTTTCCTCCCTCCTCTGTCCCTCAGATTTAACCGGACGCGAAGCCGGGCACCGGCAGCACTGCGTCACGCACGCCGCGTTAAGACAAAGCCATGTCGGCGTGTCTCCCCCGCGGTGCGGCGCTCAGCGGCGGGGATGCGGCGAGCGGAAAGCGCCGCGACCCAGCTGCATAGGCATGCCGGGAGGAGCGAGCGGGAGCCCGGGCGGTGTTCCTCTCGGATCCCGCGGTCGCTCTGCCGCCGTTCCGGGTCTGTGAGACGGTGCTTGTCTGGAGGAGTCCTGCGCTTCGGCTGGAACGGCCGCGTCAAACCTTCACATTTTGCGGCGCTGCGGCGGAGCGTCGCTCGGCGGCAAAGTGTGTTTGTGCATTTTCCCTGTTTTCCTCCAGCTCTGTGGTCTGGCTCCACATCTTCTGGGCTTTATGCTCCGGCGCAACAACGCCACTCAGTTGCAGCTGAAGACAGTTTTTTTTTTTTTTTTTAATTTCCACACACAAACATGTTGCATCGGGATGAAGGATATTATGACATTTCAAGACACTTCAGGACGCACAGTGTTCAATTAGTGCGCTAAGAGAAATTATTTTGTGGACTGAGAGCTTTAAAAAATTAAAAAGCTCAGACTCCCAACAGAGATAAAGACATCACTGGAAATGCCTCACTCCAAATTTCAGCTTTCAGACCCAAATCTAATAAACTTTTATGTGAACATGATAAATCAGAGCTCTCCGTCGTGGGGATTATTTGTGTCCGTGTGATCCTGATTTCTCGGGTGCGTGTTTGTGCAAATTAAAACTACATTTTATTTCCCCGCTGTATTTCCCTCCTCTCTAATTAATCCCAAATGCACAAATTTTAACTTTTTCCTCAGAAAATAATAAATTGGGCTCCACTAACTCGACGCCTAGAATCCAGGGCTTTTCGCGCACATTTCCATCCTCTAATGTATAATTCATCCCCCCTCATCAGGTCTGGGTGTGACGGACCCGGGGCGGAGGGGCGGCGGGCTGCGAGCCGCTTCTCCATCCCAATGACCCGTCAAGGTCACGGGGATGCAGGCTGGCAAGCGGGCGGTGCAGCCGGCTGCGGCTTCATCTCCACGGGCGTGAAGGAGAACGGAGCGATTGAAACGCAGGACCCGGGACGTGCGCTGAAAAACAGCGGGGTTAAACAAGAGATTTAAACGGAGAAGACAGAAGCGCTGTCGACGGGTATTTTATTTTTATTTTCCATGTTATAAAGTGGAGGTTCTGAGGAGCTGAAAGGCTGTTAATATGAGGTGGATTTTTAACTTGAATTTCCAATGCGTGGTAGTGCTTATTGGGGGAAAACAAACGGATTCGACGTGATAATGTTCAAACATATCTCACCTCCCAGATGTCCGTGGGGAAACACGGAGCTTTGACCTGATCACTGATTCGGAAGGCATAAAGAAATCAAACTATGCAAAGTTAAATATAGGCCTACGCCGTTTTGAAACACAGGAGGCTGAATTTGGGCTCAACACAAATTACTCGAATTTTCTGCATAACTGGAAACACACATTTCCTCTAAGAAACTTGGTGTTTGGCCTTTTTCCTCCCGCTTGGAGACAAACACGTTTGTGCCCTGCAGCTTTTAAATACCAAGGCTTCTTCAGCTGCAGCCCGGTGCGAACCGGGAGGCCTGTGATTTATGGAGCCGTGCGTCCAGAAGCTTTTAGAGACGCACAGTTTACAGTCAGTAACACATAAGAGTGTTCAGCTGATTGGAAGTAGAGCCTGCTGAGATCATGGAAATAAAAGCACAACATAAAGAGAAGGCGAATAAATAGAGTCGTTATCGAAAGAAGTCGTGAGACTGCATGGTGGTCTCAGAAAAAAAAAGAAAAGAATACAGACCAAATCCTGCCGTTTATGCGTAATACCAGGACTTCAAGTGTCCAACTATCTCCACGTCGTCCGGACTCTCATATTCAACACACACATTTCACACAAAGTTTCACATCCAACCAGATTGTAAACGCTGCACCCTTCACCTGATATGAACAAACTGCCACCGGAATGCACGGACTCCACTTTTCCAGCCCCTAGAATAAAAAACCCGCACAGCCTCATTTAGTGACAAGCAGTCACTAGTCTAGCGAGTTACAAAACTATGTTAGGTGAGCTACCGTTGCTGTATTTCATTTACATTTTTTTCGTGTAAAGTAAAGAATAAGATATAAAAAAAAAGTCCGAAAGTCTTCCACATCGGAGACGCAAAGCAAAATAACCCAAAAGTCGCCTTCATCCACCGAGTACAAGATGCCCAACTGTGTCAGCAACTTTTCGCGTTTTTTAATCAAACGTTTTGATTTTAAATAACTAACGCGTACCATACCTCTGCTGGTACGCGGAGATTCCCTGGGTGTTGTGCGGGTTTCCGTTCGTGCTTCCCGGGACGGAGGCTCTCCCCACGGCGGGACCGGACGCCATCCCTCCGCCGGCTCCCCCACCTGCTGCAGCCGTCACCTGCACGCTGAAGTCCGGGAAGATCCGGATCATGGTTCCCGGTGCCGGGTCGCGGCTCGCCACTCAGCGCAGCGCGGTCAGCCGGGGGACTCGACGGGGATATCGGTTCACTCGGAGAACGCAACGATTCTTCCTTCTTTCTTTGCTTTTCCCCCCTTCTGGTTCCGGTGCACCCCGAGCTCCAGCCTCTCAGACCCCATCCAGGTCGGCGGTGCTTCTCATCTTATGACGCCGGGACGAGTGCAGCTTCACGCCGCTTAGCAGTGACACTGATGCCGCTGGAGCTGGTACGGTGTGTGTGTGTGTGTGTGTGTGTGTGTGTGTGTGTGTGTGTGTGTGTGTGTGTGTGTGTGTGTGTGTGTGTGTGTGTGTGCGCGTGTGTGTGTGTGTGTGTGTGTGTGTGTGTGTGTGTGTGTGCGTGTGTGTGTGTGTGTGTATGTGTGTGTGTGTGTGTGTCGGTATGCGAGGGAGCGTGTGTGGAGTGGAGTGCTCTGCGCCCTTTGCGCACGGTGGAGGGGGGCGAGAGAGAGGGAGAGGGAAGAGGGATAGAGAGAGAGGGAGAGGGAAGAGGGATAGAGAGAGAGGGGGATACAGGGAGATTGGGGGAGAGGCTGACAACAGCGCATCCGTTATCAGAAGGAAAGATGCGCTGCATTTCTTATTATTTCTCTACTTTATCACCAGTTCAGGGTTATTTATTACAAGCGCGTCAGTTTAAGATGTTTAATTCTGGGGGGGGGGGGGGGGGGGGGGGGGGTCAAGAAAAGCACAAGTCTCCCTGCGGTATGCGCACCGGGACTGTTTAAACGACACGTCGTGGAGTTTGAAAACACTTTCAATGTTTTATCAAGAGGAAGAAAACACGCTCCGAGTTGAGGCCGCTGGCGTGCAGGCAGATGCAGCTCCAAAAAACAGGAGCGGTGGAAGCCACTTCTTCCTAATAGTGACGGTGCTGGACCCGTTGTTTCCATCAGTTCCTTCTCTCCTCATCCGCCTGATTTGATCCGTCTGTTCGAGGAGCTGCTCAGAGTGCAGAGGCCAGAATGCAACTCATCCTCTCCCTCTCTGTGCATCTCTCTCTCTCTCTCTCTCTCTCTCTCTCCCGGAGTGCTCCGTACATTTTTTTTTATCTTCTGTTTTTATCGCAGTGTTTTTTCAACCAGCACAGTTATCCACACGAACCATGTGGTGAAACAATCCCATCATTAAAAATGAACTCATTAAAAAATAAACGACTCACTCAATCAATTTCAACGATTTTTTTCTAGGTTGTCAACTTATTTTTATATTTTGAAATTGAGAAAACCTCAAAAAATAAGTGTGTTGTATTTTATCTTTTTCATTAATCCAATAACTTTTGTTCCGTGTTGAAAGCAGATGCTGTTACTAAATGATTGTTTTGATCAAAAAATCTGTTTCCGTTGACTTACTTGACAACACGGCCTGACATCCAGCCAGGAGAGGGCCACAGTGAGACTTGCTTTTTGTGTGGCTTCACTTTCAAACTCAGAACCCCCGAGCCTAACCACATTATCTACAATGCCATGGACACAAAACAATGAGGAACCAGATTTCTGAGTAATTCAGCTCTCGCATTTTACACTGTGTAAGAGCCACAGGCGTATATATATTTTTTTTATGGTTTGGAGTGGCACAGCGTGGACGTGGTCAGAAGGTGGTCGCCAGTGGTCACTTGTTGACCTTTAGATCAGGGGGTCGAGCTGGGAGAGGATTCTGGTTGATCGCGACGCAAATGACTGGATTGCAACGTATCGCAATGAATGCATCTCGGTGTATTTTTCTTTTTTTTTTTTTGGGACCAGCAGTGTTAGGACCAATTAAGTGGAACCAGGATACTGACGTGAAGTCGACGCTTCAAAGCGGATCAACACAGAGCAACACAGAGCAACAGAGCGGCATCTGAAACAGCTTCATCTCGTTTCCACCGTGAATCAGAATGTGTGGTTTGTCCTCATAAGAGGAGTCAATTTCATTGTCGGTACTTGCTGACCATCGTATTTAAGGTGGTTTTCACAGGTTGCTGAAGACACACCGAGGCTCGTACTGACAGGGGTATCGACTGCTGCATTTATGGCGTTATACAGTAACATAGGTGTAACAGTTTTTGGAGAAATGTTTGTTCATGCAGCTTTAATAATTTCTTGGTAATTAGCCAGACACTCCTTATTATCATAGGAATATAATACGACACTTAGTGTTTTTGATATGAGTATGATTGGTTTGGCCTTAAGCTTGACAATAGATTCAAGAATGTTTGAACCAGTGGAATTAAATAAAGAAAGCAGCTCATCGGCACCCAGGTGAGGAGATGGTGCATCTATATTGCAGGTGTGGGGAGCAACTATAAAGGCATTAGAGAGCAGACAGGCAGTGGAAGAGCTAATAAAATGAGAGCAACGACCAGGAATTTGAGGATTGACAGTTTGACATCGACGAGGTAAAATAGTATCAAAAACACTGTGATCAGATAAGGCTGTGTCACCTATTTTACAAACAGGAGAACCAGAGGGTGAAACAAGGTTGAGCGTTTGACCGTGCTTGTGCTAGGGGCCACCAACAGATAGAACAAGCTATAAGAAATATTTAACCAGTGGGTTGTTTGGGCAACACACATGGACATTAAAATGTCAGATTATGTTCAATCTCGGCACAATTGAGGCCAGGAATTCACTAGACTTTGTGGTAAAGTCTTTTTTCATTTTAGGAGGTCTATACAACACTGGGTTTGACAGTTCCACTTAAATTAATTGTAACTCAAAGCCAGAATAATCGTTGACAATCAGTCGGTGGCATTTAAAATGGCTATTAAATATTGACACCAAACCCCAGCTAGCTAATGTGAGGCGAGCTAAAAAAGTTATAGTCATACTGTAGAGTCATTGGGAGAGAGTTAAGCCATGTCCAAAAATCCAATCCACAAGAGACGAAGAAGTCATTCAGGCTAACCCTCTTGTTGGGAAGTGGTCTGACGTTAACAAGGGCCATCTTAAAGGAGGCAGAGTCGTTTACCGGCTGACTGTATATTCCAGCCATCCAGTCCAGGGGGAGTTGACCACGACGGGCGGTGTGTTCAACAATGCAATTACTGAATTCATAGACAGAAGTTGGGTGTTCATACCTCAGATACAACAAAATAACTTACGTCGGCCAAGACAATTCTTAAAAACTGTAGAGTATGTAATCTGAAACATTAAGGAGGAACAGTGTCATTTGATTTACACCGATGACTCAACGAAGTTAAGAGCATGAGAAATGACTAATTCTGCTTCGAAAGAGAAACAACTTATGCCATTTACAAAAACAGTGTTTTGCAAGTATACACTATAATCTGATTCCATATTGGCCCCCCTTTATGAATAAATAGTAAGGTTTTGCAGTTGGTCCATCCAAACACTTCTGTTGTGCAATGTGCAGTGATTGTGAAGTCAGGGCTCCAGACAATCTTTTTTCCAGGGGACCATCCCAAAAAATAACTTTAACCGTCCTGCAAAGAACGTGGACCAATTCAATTTTTACTTACATCATAAGTACATTATATTATTAGTTGAAGTCACCCATAGCATATTTTTACCCAAATTAAACACCATTCAAAGGATTAGGGATTTTTAAGCAATATTTGACTTAAACTGAAAATAATGACTGAGATTAATGTCAAGGTAAAAAATATATTTGGCATAATTCATATTGTATGTAAGTAATTTATTATTATTATTATTATTATTATTATTATATTTTTATTATCTTCTCCTTTTTCTCTCCAATTATCCGATTTGAGGTGCAGGACGCACCTGTAATTGAGATTTGGGAGGAGTGGGTGTCGGCTCCTCTGCGAGTCTCTGCGACCTACAGTTACCCATAACACCGTTGCCGGCGTAGCTCTGCAGAGCCGTTTACGCGTCTCGTTGCAGAACTATTATTCCTGGGTGGCTCGTCAAAAAGGAGCCGAACCTTTTCACCACTCGCGGAACTCGCGCATTGTCAGTTTAAACAGCTGGAGAAAACGCTCCAAGAGTCATGTCTTCTTAGATTCATGTCTTCTTAGATTCATGTCTACTTGCTCTACACGCTGAGTGTGTAGAGCAAAAGAATCGAAAACCCTGCAGTGTTGGTGCCCTGTTCTACCCACTGAGGGGAGTAGAGCCCCTAGCCCTGGCTGTGTCGTTGCCTTGCTAAACCCACTGAGGGGAATAAATAAATAGGGGAGGTCTCTCCCGGGACAGACAGGGGAGCCTGTGCTGCACATTGAGCAGCACCAGCAGTGTTTGTGTCTTCGACAAAACAGCTTTGCACTAATGAAACGTCTCAATTGAGCTGATTAAAGAGCAATAAAAAGCAGACTGCTCCTCCTCTCAGAGGCTAACCGGCCACTGATGGAGATCAACCTCTCTCTCTCTCTCTCTCTCTCTCTCTCTCTCTCTCTCTCTCTCTCTCTCTCTCTCTCTCTCTCTCTCTCTCTCTCTCTCTCTCTCTCTCTCTCTCTCTCTCTCTCTCTCTCTCTCTCTCTCTCTCTCTCTCTCTCTCTCTCTCTCTCTCTCTCTCTCTCTCTCTCTCTCCCTCCCTCCCTCCCTCCTCCAAATAACTCCTCTATCCTCTCTTTTTGTCCTCCCTCATTTTCCCTCCATCCCTGCCTGCTGCAGCTACTGTAATGAAATCAGATGAACAGGCCTCCCTGATGGAATTAGACCAGAGCTCCACTTCAACTACACCAGGGGAGAGTGTGTGTATATGTTTTACCAGGTAAAGTGCAGTAGACAGAATAAGGACACTGAGCAGCTGATCACCCCAGGACACACACACACACACACACACACACACACACACACACACACACACACACACACACACACACACACACACACACACACACACACACACACACACACGCGCGCGCACACACGCACACGCACGCACACGCACGCACAGCTTATTCTTGTTCAAACTCGCTCGGGTTTCCCCTCTGATGCACTGTTGTTGTTGAAATGCATGCTGGGATATCTGGAGCAATCCAATTAGTCGGGTCACCAACCGATGCATACTCCATATTTAGGTGCAGTGAGAACACATCATAGTATTTTAGTTCTTGGCTTTATGTGAACCTCAGTTTGTAACAGAACTTGGAGAGATGACACCAGGGGAGTTCACCAGAACGCAGTACAGACATGTTCTGCTCATCGTTTGAGAAATCCAGGACAGATGTATAACTGATGGGCCATGTTGTTCTTACATTTCTGTATTTACTCTTATTTATCTATCTAAAAAGAAAAATCATCCTTAAAATGTTTTGTTTCACAAAAAGCATACAGAAAAAATAACTTTCAGCTTTCTGTCACCGAGGCAAGCAAATGTGCACTTCATGCATTGTTTTTTTATCCAGTAGTTGCCTTTATTAATCATTCAATGATAAATCATCATGTTTTGTGTTGCTGGTCACTGTTCAACAGAAGGAGATATAAATCTGAAAGAATAAAATGCAATTGTTTTTCAATAAAAAGGTTTTTTCCATTATTCGACATTGTTTAGTACCAAAAGTGCCAATATTTTGGAATAGTACTAGTTATAATTCATAGAAAGAGAATTGGAGAATGATGGCTGATTTTTCCTAGTTTCAAAGGGGGGCCCGACAAGATAAGTTTGAGAACCGCTGACCTAAAGCAACGGGTTTACACCATATTCATACATCCATTCCATTTTGCGGCTGCCTGTGCGAGCACCTCGTGTCAATCATGCACATTTTAGTATTTTTAGAGCTTATAGAGCTTATTGTGCGTAATCACTGGGTGTCATGACACTTCACTGCATATATGTATGACCGTTTGTATACGTATGTGACAAATAATCTCTTGAACTTGAACTATATACTGTATATAGTATATACAGTGTATATAGTTTATATCTTGTATATAGTGTATAAAGGGTGATGCACGATGAGATGCTTGACGCTGAGACGCCGCGCACACAGCGTGCACACGGTATTGTACGCAGCGTACAATACAGAATGGTCAGAAAACTGGTCGGAAGTCAGAACGGTCGTTAAACAGGTAGGTCGTTAAGTGAGGAGTACCTGTACAACATAACAGGCGGAGTCATAGTTATTTACAAGGATATAAACCTGAATAAATCCCTGATTAGCAGTTTGGCTTGCTGTTGATTTTTGAGTTTATACAGACTCAAGTAACGTGAAATGTTGTAAAGTAAATATATATATATATATATATATATATATATATGCTGTGTATATATAGTATTTGTAATGAAGTAGAGTAACAGTCAAAGTCTCTGAAACTGAATATACTTGGATGTGTCGTAACCAAATACACGGTAAAGATGTACTTGTCCTAACGAAAAATAAAAAAAAGCACTAAATCATTCACAGTCACACTGGATGAAGTATAAAAGAACATATGTCATAAATTAAAAGCGCTTGAATGGCTCATTTTTTTAATCTCAACAACAATTTTAAATAAATGACGACATCAAAAACAAACAAACTGCAACAACTTGAATAATTTAGAATACTTTAGAATTAAAATTTAAAGCCATATGATACTGTACCAATAACCTATCATGTGCATACAACCACATTTGTAAATTATATTTATATATTTGACTATTTCTGTTTTATACTTTTTGGACTATTTGTGTACATTTGGCAATATTCTTTATATATATTGTATATTATTTAAATGTTTTTCTTAATTGTTAGTCGGATGATCACCATGAGAAAAAGTTATATATATATATATATATATTACAATATTTTGAATAGTTAATTCGATGAAGAACAAATGTCACCAGGTAAATACTGGAGGTGGTGCACGGGGCGGACCGCCTCAGTACTCACGTCGTCCTTCGGGTGGCGTCCACGGTGAGCCGGTAGAGGGGACTGTAGAGGAGGCGTAGGGGAGGTGTGTCGGGGAGGAGTGGCGGGGAACCGCCCAGTCTCCGCCGGTTGTGACGGGAGAGGCCCCGGCGCGCTCTCCGGTGTCTCTGACGGGTTTCCACCTCCAGACCGTGTTCGCTAACATGCTAGCATGCTAACGTGGACAGGTGGACCGAGGGAACGCCGGCTTACACTGGAGAAAATAACTTTTCAACTTTTGTTGGTGTTGACTGAAAAAAAAACACCGATTTAAAACGAGCCCCAGCGTCGAGACTTCAAATAGAAAAACGAGAGATTAAGCAAAATCAACCATTGTTTTCTGTCGCTCCCCGGACACTGCTTCCTTGTTGACCTTACTTTTTTCCCGCCCTCAATCAATCGCCATCAATCAGACGTCAGGACACACACGGCGTCCGTCAGCGGCCAATCAGAAGCGGCGTAACAAACGAACCGAGCAGCCAGCAGGAGACGATGGCAAGTTCACAACATGTCGCCGACGCAAGGGAACAAGTCCTGGGCGCGTCGAGGGCAGGTTGGAGTGGCAGGTGACCGAGTCACTAATAAGTCATAATAATACATGATACATTATAAGTATCTGTGCTCACTTGATTATATGAACTTTAAACTTCCAACTTTTACCCCACGACATTTCAAAGCAAATATGTATGTATGTAACTTTTACTCTACTACATTTCTAATAGTCACATGACTTTATTTGATTCTTATTATTATTTTTATTATTATTATATTTATTATTATTATTATTATTATTAGTAGTAGTAGTAGTAGTAGTAGTAGGGGTCTAAAACTGTCTGGAACACCATCTTTGGCATAACACATGAACAGGGTTGTGTCGTGTTTGAACTGCACTGTCACAAACACCTCGTGGTTGAAGTTTCATCCAAATCAATCCACATACGGAGCAGATATTTACAAAAAGAACAACCAAATTTGATCGATATCACAGACGCGGTCCAATGCACTCCAGGCCGAAATATGTCCAACCAGGCTAAAAGTGTCCGAAACACAAACTACGGCAGAAGCTACGAACACGGTCGAGGTGTCATTTAAACCGCTATGTCACAGGGATGTTGTTGTTTACATTTCATCCAAACCGATCGACATATGGAGCAGATATTAGTGAAATACCGAAACAACTTTGATCCCAAAATTTTCAGATGGTCTTGGTAAACTGACACATCACACGTCTCGTTCTAAAATGAAGGAGATGACATTTACAGTAAGATTCTTTATGACATCATCATATTATTTTCTATAAATGTACAGATTCATATTGAGAATGTCCAGTTGGACCGTGTCCAGTGTGCAGTGTAGACTCCGTCACTCTGTACTTGTTTAGACGTTACCAACTATTGATTTACGTTTATATTTATAAAGCTTCTTACCTGATAGATGTCAGTAGATCTGTTTGATTGATATTTTAAATAGTAAGAGTAATTTGTGTCAGGGTATGGGAACTTTTGCTGAAGTGAAAGGTCTGAGTACTTCTTCCACCGCTGGTTGCAAATGCAACGGGTAAATATAAAAATTTGACAACATAACCAGAGAAAAAAAATCAAGATTTTTCCGGTACAATGTTCAGTGAAATGGGTAATGGGTGGATAATGGGAAATATGCAGAATCACGCGTCAATACAATCTTAAACATGAACAGTCTCGAGATAAATAGGAAAGAGTACACAGCTATACACAATACACATCATCTGTAAATAAATAATTGATGTATTAAATGTTATACGCGGTTGATCAGTGGGCCTGAGATGTCAAAATGCAAAAATATGTAAAGAATGATAACTGATGGGTTTTGTAAATATGTGGAAACGTGTGTGAACCGAACCTGGCATCACCAGACCAACTCGCTGTGTAATGCTGGGGTCACACCGCCAGCGGCGGCTTCTGTGCCCTGGTGTTTGTGGGCATGTCAGCTCAAATTGGACTGGCTGTTGTGGGCGTGCCAAACATTTCACAGCTCTCTCCTGTTCCATATTTAATATACATTATTTAGATAGATGATGTACCTTTTTTTTATTTATTTTTTAATGGTGGAGCTGTTTACTTTAGCAAATTAAATGACCTCTTCAAGAAATAATGTAAAGGATCTTTCCATCCGTCCCTTAAAATAAAGAATTGTCCTCATTGGAGGAACACAAATCGACGTGTTCCTTTTTTATCGATAGTTAAATGGACATTTTTCACTAAAAAAATAGCCTAATGATGTGTCCGGTTGTCCATTTTCAAGGATCAGCGCCATTGAGAGCGTATCTTCCCTCCTATTGGCTATCGCGGGCGCTCGCCGCTGCTCATTTGCATATAAATTAAATCTGCTCACCTTTTTTTGTTGCCCTGAAGCCCGTCACTGGTCGTTGCTCCGCCCCCTGCAGCTCCGCCCCCTGCAGCTGGATAAAGCCGAGCTCCGTTTGAAATGCATTGGATAGACCTACAACCAATCAGAGCGCTGGATAGACCTACAACCAATCAGAGCGCTGGATACACCTACAACCAATCAGAGCGCTGGATACACCTACAACCAGTCAGAGCACTGGATAGACCTACGACCAATCAGAGAACTGGATAGACCTACAACCAATCAGAGTGTTGGAGCGTGTGAGGTGGCGCTAAGTGAGTGAGTTGGTCAATTAAAGTTTTGAAGAACAACAAACATCTTTCTCATCAACAAAAGCTTTGTATGGAAGATAAAGCGTCCAGTTGGTTTAATACTGTCGCCATCCTTCCACGTCAGCGGCAGCCATCTTGGAAAGGTGCGTCAACCGCGCTTCTCCGCCTCGTCATGGTATCAGCCCCGCCCCACGTGAGATAGACGGTTGTGATTGGCCGAGCCTGGGGAGGTCGGGTGGAGATCTGTCTGAATGGGAGGGCGGCCGGACGTATTCTGCAGAGAAGATGGAACGGCAGCTGCAGGTTTGTTCTTGTTCCCAGGATAGTGTGAACCCTCCTATACACACGATGTTCGATAATGACAAAGTGGAAACATGTTTTTGGAATTATATACAGTATATATTCTTAATTAGTAAGTATCGCGTCCTTCACTTCCTCGTCACACTGTGTGTGGAGCTTCTCTCCGACTCCCCCAGGTTGGATGCAGCTTTCCTCAGCTCTGCAGGAACCTTTCATCAGTTCAGCTGCAACACTTAAGGACATTCAGACCCGTCCTGAGGCCTCACACAGACAGACAGACAGGTAACCACACAGTCAGAGAGACAGGCAGACAGGCAGGCAGACAGACAGACAGGTCACCACACAGACAGACAGACAGACAGGCAGACAGGTCACCACACAGACAGACAGGCAGGCAGACAGACAGACAGACAGGTCACCACACAGACAGGCAGGCAGACAGACAGACAGGTAACCACACAGACAGACAGACAGATAATAGCCGTGATGACAGATCACAGACAGTCATGGATGAATTTTCGTTATAATCTGCCTCATAATAACCCTTTAACACCGCCCCCCCCACCTGTCTCTCTCTCTCTCTCCATTGATGGATGGGGTCAAGCTGCATGCGCTCCAGCTGAGGTCAAAGGTCAAGCTGAAACCTCACTTCTCACTTCCTCTCCTGTAATAAAAGCTGAAGCTCCAGTCCTCCAAGCCCCAGCGCTCCAACGCATCAGAACGGGTGATGAATGAACTGCTGCGAGGAATTACACACGGAGCACACACACACACACACACACACACACACACACACACACACACGCTCACACGGATACACACACCCACACACACTGTGGAATAGCTCCTTCTGTATGTAAATGATGGATAGCGCCCCCTAATTGACAGTGGCATCGTTGCTTTTATTTATTCAGCTGTGAGAAGAAGCCTTTTGGCCTCAGAGGCAACGCTTGAAATTATTATTTTAAATCTGATGACGATGCATCCGAAACGATAATGATCAGACTCCCAGTCACACACACACACACACACACACATTATCTATTGTACATTCATTTCGCTTTTTTATATACTTGAATACTTTTTATACCTCTTTAAAATACTTTTGTTATTACTCTTTTTTTTTTTGTTCCTTGTTTATCTTACTTGCCTGCATCCGAACACAGAGCCTGAAACACAAGAACTTCATTGCCATTACCATCTCCATCGGGATGCAACCACGCTGATGACGGCACAAACACATCCACACACACGCACACACACGCACACATACACACACACCAATCAGGCCTTGCAGATGGTTGGATTTGAACTTCCCGTTAACATTCCCGCCACAGAACCCTCTGTCGGCCTCAAACTACTTATTGACTTTTGGAGCGACGCTGTGTTTGTTTTTTCGGGCGTCTCCACTTTGATGTTCTGCAATTGACTTGACGCCGCACGTTCAGACAACGTGCGGCGTTTCTCGATATGAACTCTGCGTTGTGATCAAAATGCAAACGACAAACTCTCCTTTATATTTGTTTTTATAAATGATAAATTTTGCGAGGAATTTCGGGAGGAACCCAGGATTGCTCAAACAAAAGAATCCATTGGTAATTCCATTTTCTAATGACATTAACACAGTGAGCAGCGCTTCCTCATCTCCTTCTGAAGTCACATTACATCCAATAAGAACAGTAAGAACAATAAGAACAATGGGAAGGGGAGCAGCATGCAGCTGCTCTGAGGTCAGTCTGAAGCGTTCCGTGTGATATTACGAACCATGAGCGTGTTATTTATCACACACGGTACATCCCATAATGTGCGGTGAGTTTATGAAGGGAATCTGTTTTCAATCTCTTCGCCCAGTTTCTCATCTCCTCGGCAGCCGGGACTCCATTACGCTGCGTCGGGTGATGAAGGGATGCTCCTCTTCATCAGAGAGAAAAGAGATAATGAAGAAGGGATTGGAAGACTTTCTGAAATGATACAAGAACATCACTGACGCTGTGTGTGTGTGTGTGTGTTTTCGTGCATGTGTGTGTGCGCGTGTGTGTGTCTCTGTGTGTGCGTGCGGGCGTTTTTCAATCAGTGCCGTGAAGTATTTGTCTGCGAGCGCCTGGACGGCCCTGCGGCATTCAAATAATGCAAACGTGGCTCGGGGTCTGAGTTAACTTCCCGTGGAAGTGGATTCAAAGTGCTCCGCGTCCTCGGCGCCGAACGAGCCGCGCCGCTCGCCCCGACGGCTGGAGCGCGGCCGGTCACCGATTCCTGCCCCAGCCTGCGCGTCCAAAACATCGCTCTCACGCGGCCAGGGCGCCGCCGCCCGCCCGCCGCTTCCACTTCGGAGGTTTTTCTCACCGACGCTTTGGCCTCGATTACTGACGGTAATGACATAATGACGCCATTTAAAGGGGCGATCAAGGTTCAGTGGATCAATGCTTGACCGGGGCGGGGCCAGTCAGTCAGAGGCTTCCAGCTCTCCAAACAGGCAGGCTGTTTCTTTGGGAACCAGAGTCGTGTCGGAACAGGTCGGCGCCGCTCCCACGTTGTGCTGCAGGGTTACAACGTCCGGACAAACGGGAGGGATTCAGGTGAAATATCGTGTGTTTATTGAGCTTAAAAACAATTGGTAAGCAGGTTGTATAGAGGATGACATCATCAAAGCATGTAGATGTATGATATGCTTTATTGAATATTTAAAATAAAATAAGTCCCGTCTGTTTAAAAATAAATATTATGAATATTACGACTTGATATCAAATAATTTCCATTTGTGTTCAATAAGCTAAAGGTGAAGCTGCTTTTATTAACATTTCACTCCAATAAAGTTGAGATAATTAAAAAAAACAAAATAAAAATGGCAAGTAGGTCTAAATAAATAATAGTTTGTGGTGTTATATTTGACATAATAAATATTTAACGTCTGCTTTGGGTCGAACTTAAATATCCAAAAAACACCAAACTACGGATGTATGTGTCCCTGTTGTCAAGGATACGTCATCTTTGAGTCGTGGACGCTGCGCTCCGTCTCCGCTCCGTGTTTACTGCGTTCACAAGCACCACCTGTCTATTAGGGAGGGGGCGGGGCTTATTTCTATATCCACTTATATCCACTATATCCACTTATCACAAATATTTTCAATTTTCACTGTTCATCTCTTTTCGCGTTGAGCCTCGGGGATCCTGCGATGACCCGGGACCCCTGAATTCCAGAACCTTCCAGGATCAGACCTCCCGGAGCGCCGCCGTGGACAGACAGTGGACGTCAACCGGTGTTTTTCTCCCTCTGCGCCGCCTCCACAGCGTCTGCTCCACGTGCGCTAAACGCTTGTGATGTCTTCAACGGGGAGCGAGCGCCGCGTTAATTTGACTGTCCGAGCGCCGGCAGGCCCCCACCAATCAGGCTCCTGCCCAGGAAGTAATTGCCGAGCCACCACGCTCGGATGCGCTCGACCTCCATGACCCAAAAAGCCATTTCCATTTTTCTGACCAGGAAAATAAAAAATGAACATATCTTGTTAATTGCAAAAAAAAAAAAAAAAAAAGGCAAACATTCTCTCTCCCGCTCGTCCCCATTGAAGACAAAATGCTGAAAAGCATTTTCATTTTCATTCATCAGCGTTTATCAGTCATCTCAAGTCCCTTCAGCTACAATCACCGTCACAGCTCCAGAGTGCAGGAACTGTCCACCGTCGCGGGGAGCAATTTGCCTTAATGTGCAGTGTTTTGTTGCAGCAAACGCCGGCTTTTTCTGAATCCACTGACATTTCTCAGAAGACACCGCCCCCAGGCCCGGAACACACGGAGGAGTGAGGACGGAGGTGACGCCTCCTGACGTGCACCTCCAGCAAGGCACTGTGTCCTCAAACGATCAGTTGCAGTTGTACAACAGCCTGTTGTACTGGGCGGCTCCCAGTGTCACCAGTACAGACTTTGGTTGTACTGGGCGGCTCCCAGTGTCACCAGTACAGACTGTGGTTGTACTGGGTGGGTCCCAATGTCACCAGTACAGACTGTGGTTGTACTGGGTGGCTCCCAGTGTCACCAGTAGCGAGTGGCTGTGGTTGTACTGCGAAGCTCCCAGTGTCACCAGAACAGACTGTGGTTGTACTGGGCAGCTCCCAGTGTCACCAGTACAGACTGTGGTTGTAGTGGGCGGCTCCCAGTGTCACCAGTACAGACTGTGGTTGTACTGGGCAGCTCCCAGTGTCACCAGTACAGACTGTGGTTGTAGTGGGCGGCTCCCAGTGTCACCAGTACAGACTGTGGTTGTACTGGGCGGCTCCCGGTGTCACCGGTACAGACTGTGGTTGTACTTGGCGGGTCCCAGTGTCACCAGTACAGACCGTGGTTGTAATGGGCGGCACCCAGTGTCACCAGTATAGACTGTGGTTGTACTGGGCGGCTCCCAGTGTCACCAGTAGCGGGTGGCTGTGGTTGTACTGCGAAGCTCCCAGTGTCACCAGTAGCAGACTCTGGTTGTACTGGGCGGGTCCCAGGTGTATGGTACTGAAGCAGGGTCTGAGCTCAGTGTCCTCTCAGTCCATATTATCCAATGAGAGTGGAGTAGATTCATATTTTACCGTCTGTGTTCATCATCGTCATCATGCTTCAGTATTTAGTGAATCTCGTAAAAAAAAAATCAAGAAATGAAAAGTCCTCCCTCACCAGGATTCACACAACGACCAGATCGATACCTCCCGCTGCTCACAGCCACGCCCGCCTTCGCCTCACGGCCCCTCCACCACCGCCGCCATCCGAATTGGTTGAATAGAGACGTCTGTCACCGGCAAACAAACGCGAGGCGAAGCGATGAAGTGGGGGACCTCCCCGGGGTCCGGGAAGACTCACCTGGGTTTGTGTTTCCTGTCGCCCGGCGTCCGACGAAGAACCTCTCAAGCGTCGGACGAGGCGCTCGCTGTGAGGCGGAGGAGCTGCACCGACGCCAACAAACACCTTCCTGTAAGGGGACACCTCGGCGCAGGCTTTGACGCCAACCTTCCTGGGGGTTAGGCACCGCCAGCGCGTCTCTCAGGGCGTACGGAGTACGGAGTACAGAGTACGGCGTCCAGGAGTAGCTCTGAGGAACCGCGCCAAAGGCAGCGAAACACGTCTTACCTTGGAGGAGGAGATAAAGGTTTGTTGCCAAGCTTCCTGCACAAACTTTGAGTGAGGAGTAAGACTTCTCTTTGGCGTACACGACGGTCCTCGCAACAAAACGGAATTATTGCCAAACGGAAACTCGTTGTGTCCTGATTGGCTATGATCTTGACATGACGCCATCTGTGCGTCTACGACCCCAGAGAAGCCAGGATGCCATTATCGTCGGCGCTGTGAGGACAACCCGCCGAGCGGTGATGGACCTTAAACCGTCGCCGTTGGAAAGTTTCTCCGTCGCCGTTGGAAAGTTTCTCCGTCGCCGTTGGAAAGTTTCTCCGTCGCCGTTGCCCCAAAACATGAAGCTTCAGCTTCTGTTTGTTCAGAACGTGCACAGGATCCTCCACGGCGAAAGCCCAGCACAAATGATCCCACCTCTAACCAAACGAGACATCTTCATAGATTATGAAGTGGAGCAAACATTGCAGGAGGAGAGAGACGTGTCCAGACGCCTGGCAACCACTTATTATGGGATGGTTTGGAGCCAGATGGGATCATTTCTCCTGACGGGCCTCGTCCTGAACAGCTCTGCTGCGCCCCCTGAATCCTGCTGCAGGTGGGAGCGGCTTCCAGGGTCGAAACCTTTTAACCGGTGAAAGCAGGACTGCACTGCGTCAGGACGCTTCCTGCCGAGAGGCTCGCTAGACGCCGCGTGACGCCGCCGCCACAACACACAGTTGAGTCTCGAGTCGAGTTTTTCCAATAAATTACGTTTTATTTTTCAGATTTGGGTTTTACATCGTAGGTAGGAACCATGCAGTTGTTGCTTGTTTTGTCCAACGCTAATAGTAAAGATATTCCACATCACAGATCACACAGAGTTAAATGAACACAAACACAGAAGCTCCCATGGTCAACACCTTTACATATATACAGACGCTGAAATTGGCCTTTCTTCCGTTTTGGGTTTGTCTTCATTTTTTCCCGATGAGAAGCTCTTCATATTTCACTCCTACGCTGCATTTCCTTGTGACCGCACACGGTCGAAGCAAAAACCCTAGAACTAACTGTAACGCAAGGCACACCATTATATTTGAAATATTTGAAAACCTACATGGAGCCACGCCCCTCATCCACAGGCCCCCCCGTGCTAAACACCTCCAGAATGTTCAAGAAGAAACAAGAGATGACCAGCGCCACGCCGAGTGCCGGCCATCGGGGAGCGGCCGACGCCGTCTCTTACTTTGGTGATGTTGCATAGATAAAATAACGCCTCCTTTTTTTTTTTTTTTTTTTTTTCCCCGGGAACATCGGGGCGATGGGTCGGGAGGGGTCATCTTTCGGGAAAAAAAAAAAAACGCATTTCAGGGGCGAAGGACGTTCCATTGGGGAAAACGCCGTCGCCGCCGTTCCCGAATTGACGCGCGCGCGCATGATGGAGTAGGAAGCTGTGCGTGGCTGCTGAGCGCGGCCGGAGCCTTTGGAAAACCCCCCGAAACGCGGCTCTTAAAGCGACCGTTCGGGGAGACGCCGGCGCCGAGCGGCTGCTGGGAAACCCACCAACGCGGGACCAAATAACACCATTCCTCAAGGTGTCAGCCTTCGCATATGTGGCGACTTGTCAGCCCCAGTATATTTTTCATTTCGACAACTAAGATTAATTTCCCTCCAGGTCTGGCGAGGAGAGCAAGCTTCTGTTAGTACGGTGAAATGTGACTTACTGAGCACTTGGAATAATATTCATGTTTGTGTTTGTTTACAAGTGGCTTTATGAACAGTGGACGACGCTCCACCAGCTTAATATCAGTAAATGCACCGTCACCTCCACGTCGCCGTTGCTTTTTTCCCTCCCTCAACACGGCTCGCGGTCAAGCACCGCCGCACCGGTGCCACGCCTCCCAAGGAGGCCACGTCGCCCCCCTCCGCTCGGATTAAAACAGGGCCGCTGCCTCGTCGGTCCCTCCGGGCTTTCGCCGTTTTTTTTCAACGCGGTTACCGTGGCGACCGAAAAAAGGGTTGATTCTGTTGCAGCCCCCCCCCGCCGAAACATGCGACGCAATTTGCAACTTCCAATATTCCACGACTCGTTCCCCCTTTCCCCCCCCCCCCCGAACATAAAGAAGTTCCGGGAGGGAAAACAGATAAGTCGATAAAAGAGACGTTCAATTCCAAACGAACAAAAGCGCTCACGCTGCCGGTGGCGTGACGTAGGCTCCGTCCTCCCGGGGAAGGGGGCTGTTGAGCGGGACATTTAATGCGGACAAGTCTCTGGCAAATACCGGGGAGATGCTGGAGGAATTTGCATCGGTTATCGCCTGCGGCAAAAGCACGATTTCCCGGAGGGACGGCCGAAAGGGGAACACGCATCGTTTTAAGAGCACCGTTCTCGGTGTGCCACGTCCGGACCCGGCGCCGCTGAGCGCGCTCCCGGATCCCCCGCCCCCCCGGAGGACGAGCGCTGCCCCCGTCCCCGCTGCGCCCGCCGCCGGCGCCTTGAGGGATCTTCCGTTAAATCGTTTTTTTTTTTGTTTTGTGGTTTTTCTTTTGACGGATCCTTGCACCAGGTTGACCTCCGCCGCCGCGGCGGGCGCCTGGCGGCTCCACGGCCTCGCGGAGAAATGGGGCGTTTGGCCTGTTTTGGATTGGCCCCCACAGGGGTGCGGTGCGGCGGGCGGCGGATGGTCAGCTGTTGCAAAGAGCTGCAGCAGTCTCGCTGTCCTGTAGGCGAGACACGTGGATGAGACCTGGCTGCGTCCCCACTGTTACATCTGCAGCTCAGAGCACCAGAGTGACACCTAAATGCCATGCACACGGCTGAGGGGTGTGCGTGTGCGTGTGTGCGTGTGTGCGTGTGTGTGTGTGTGTGTGTGTGTGTGTGTATGTGTGTGTGTGTGTGTCACGGAGGAGCAGAGCAGCGAGAGAGAACAGGTTCAAAATGTGACCAGAGGCTACGAAGGAGGAACAAAGGACGGAAGGAAGCGGCGCAGAAAGCGAGGAATCTAAAGCCCCCCCCCCCCCACCCCGGCCGCCGTCCTCCGATTGGTTGGCGCCCCTGTCGCTCGCCGGCGCTAGAGCCCGCCCACCCCGGGACCGGAAGCGGTGTCGGGCGCGAAGCTGAACCCGGAACAGCGCCCACCACGGACCTCAGACGGCTGTGAACTCCGGCCATGTGGTGGAGTCGCGCTGCGCACGGAGCTTCGCGCGACGGAGGACAGATCCATATTTACACATCTTCTCTTTGGCGACAGGGTCGATATTTGCCTTTTTTTCCGGAAAACACACTTGAGATTGATTTGCCGGCGTCCTTGAGGACTTCACAGCGTTTTGTGAATGATGTCAGCAAAGGTCCCACGCAAGTTCAATCACATCATTTCATGTCAGGTTTGGGTTTGTGATCGCAGTCACTGTGTGCGTCCATTCGGACAAGAGTTCTGTCGGCTGCAAGGAGGTGCAACTGAGACGCACTTCCTGGTCTAGGGTGTGTATACGTCAATGTTTGGTGTGGGTATACTTTCTGGTTTTGGGTGGGTATACGTCCATGTTTTGTGTGGGTGCACTTCCTGGTTTTGTCTGGGTGTA
>NW_028293056.1:12500-35000 GCF_960531495.2 Zeus faber | reverse complement strand
CTACTAGTCTACTACTATGCTACTAATATATTACTACACTACTAGTCTACTACAATGCTACTAGTCCACTACTACACTACAAGTTCATTACTACAGTACAAGTTTGTGTGTGTGTGTGTGTGTGTTAACATATTGTAACCGTCCTTGATGTCGATCTTTCAGAGACTTGAGTCTGTGTCACCAGACGGATGCTGAGCGAGAGAGAGAGAGAGAGAGAGAGACAGAGAGAGAGAGACAGACAGCGAGGGAGAGAGAGGTAGACAGACAGAGAGAGAGAGATAGACAGACAGTGAGCGAGAGAGAGAGAGAGAGAGACAGACAGCGAGAGAGAGAGAGAGATAGACAGACAGCAAGAGAGAGAGAGAGAGAGAGGTAGACAGACAGAGAGAGAGAGAGAGGTAGACAGACAGAGAGAGAGAGAGAGGGAGGTAGACAGACAGAGAGAGAGAGAGGTAGACAGACAGAGAGAGAGAGATAGACAGACAGCGAGAGAGAGAGAGAGAGAGAGACAGACAGAGAAACAGAGACAGAGAGAGGTAGATAGACAGAGAGAAAGAGAGAAAGACAGACAGCGAGAGAGAGGTAGACAGAGAGATAGACAGACAGCGAGAGAGAGAGAGAGATAGACAGACAGCGAGAGAGAGGTAGACAGAGAGATAGACAGACAGCGAGAGAGAGAGAGATAGACAGACAGCGAGAGAGAGAGATAGACAGACAGCAAGAGAGAGAGAGAGAGGTAGACAGACAGAGAGAGAGAGAGAGGTAGACAGACAGAGAGAGAGAGAGAGGTAGACAGACAGAGAGAGAGAGAGATAGACAGACAGCGAGAGAGAGACAGACAGAGAAACAGAGACAGAGAGAGGTAGACAGACAGAGAGAAAGAGAGAGATAGACAGACAGCGAGAGAGAGGTAGACAGAGAGAGAGCGAGAGAGATAGACAGACAGCGAGAGAGAGAGGTAGACAGACAGAGAAAGAGAGACAGAGAGGTAGACAGACAGAGAAAGAGAGAGAGAGAGACAGACAGCGAGAGAGAGAGGTAGAGAGAGAGAGAGAGAGAGAGAGACAGAGACAGACAGACAGAGAGGGGGAGTGAGAAGGACGTAAACAAGAGGAATGGTGGAGAATTAATTTTCTTTGTTGTCTAATCCGATTGTTGTGTCTTTGAGCCCAAAACCATGAAAAGTTGTCAATTCAAACAACAAGCAACAGGGCAGACACACACACACACGCACATGCACGCACGCACGCACACACACACACACACACACACTAAACCTCTCCTCTCTTAATTGGTTAAGGATTAATCGCTTTATAAAGTGTAGCTGTTATCCTTTCTGGTACATCTACACACACACACACACACACACACACACACACACACAGACAGACAGACAGACAGACAGACAGACAGACAGACAGACGGACAGACACACACACACAGACACACACTCACAGGCACACGCGCACAGACACACTGACAGACACACACACACACAGGTGCACATACACATGCACACACACACACACACAGGCCTGTTGTTTGTTTTATACTTTGTAAAACACTGCGTTGAGATGATGAGAGCGAGTGCATTACTACTAGGATACACAGTGGAGTGTGTACTACGACTTGGTGTATGCATCTGTGTGTATATCTGTGTGTACTCTCTAACACACATTCTGCTTCTAGTGGTTTCTCTCAGTGTCATGTCACCCTTTGTGTCCAAGTTCAGACTGAAACTCCTTTTAAAAGAAGAGTCAAAACTATGGGTTCCTGGTGCTGAAGAACAGAGGATGGAAAAAAAGAGGATGATGAAAACAAGAAGAAGAAGGAGAAGAAGAAGAAGAAGAAGAAGAAGAAGGAGAAGAAGAAGAAGAAGGAGGAGAAGAAGAAGAAGAAGAAGGAGGGGAAGAAGAAGAAGAAGAAGAAGGAGGAGAAGAAGAAGGAGGAGAAGAAGAAGAAGGAGGGGAAGAAGAAGAAGAAGAAGAAGGAGGAGAAGAAGAAGGAGGAGAAGAAGAAGAAGAAGGAGGGGAAGAAGAAGAAGAAGAAGAAGGAGGAGAAGAAGAAGAAGAAGGAGGGGAGGAAGAAGAAGAAGAAGAAGGAGGAGAAGAAGAAGGAGGAGAAGAAGAAGAAGAAGGAGGGGAAGAAGAAGAAGAAGAAGAAGGAGGAGAAGAAGAAGGAGGAGAAGAAGAAGAAGAAGGAGGGGAAGAAGAAGAAGAAGGAAAAGAAGAAGAAGAAGGAGGGGAAGAAGAAGAAGAAGGAGGAGAAGAAGAAGAAGAAGGAGGAGAAGAAGAAGAAGAAGGAGGGGAGGAGGGGAAGAAGAAGAAGAAGGAGGAGAAGAAGAAGAAGGAGGAGAAGAAGAAGAAGAAGAAGGAGAAGAAGGAGGAGAAGAAGAAGAAGAAGGAGAAGAAGGAGAAGAAGAAGAAGAAGAAGGAGGAGAAGAAGAAGAAGAAGAAGAAGGAGAAGAAGGAGGAGAAGAAGAAGAAGGACAGGAAGGAGGAGAAGAAGAAGGAGAAGAAGAAGAAGGAGGAGAAGAAGAAGGACAGGAAGGAGAAGAAGAAGAAGGAGAAGAAGAAGGAGGAGAAGAAGAAGGACAGGAAGGAGGAGAAGAAGAAGGAGAAGAAGAAGAAGAAGAAGAAGAAGGAGGGGAAGGAGGAGGAGAAGCAGGGGTGAGACAGGAAGTAAACACAGCCACTGCCTGAAAGACAGACAACTGAGAGGAGGGAGGAGGACAAATGAAGTGAATATGAGAAGGAGAAAGACACAACAAAGAGGAGACAATGGAGGTGGAGGTGGGGGTGGAGGTGGAGGTGTGTGTGTGTGTGTGCGTGTGTGAAATGGAAATGAGAGCGACACCCTCCACCCTCATTACATTCACTGCCGCCGTGCGGCTCAGACTAATACCTGCGGAGGGAGAAGTGCTGTATAATGTTGCAGATAGCGGATCGGTCTAATACCCGGAGTCACTCACCTGTTTGGCCTTGGCTTCCGGCTCAGATCCCCGCCGCCCTCCCCTCCTCCGCGCCCGGCTGGCCTCCTCCTCTCTTCCCCCCGTCCTGCTCCCCTCATCCTCTCCTCTATCTCGCTCTCCCATCGCGGAGCGGTTAATTTTGGGATTAGCGCGCGTGGTCGACTCGGACGCCTCTTTTGAGGGATTTGTCGCCGAGCGGCAGACACTTATCTCGGTCATTATGGCGGCCATATTGGACTCAAGCTTCTCGCTATCTGCGGAGCGGCGTATCGCGCCGACACGCGTCGGGGGATTAAGATAAGCGAAGCCCACGTTACCACTCCGCTCCGTGGCGGCCCCCGCCCCTCCTCCCCCGCCGGGGGCCGGAGGAGCGATGGAGATCCTCGTCCGGGTCCGAGGGGAGGGGAGGGGGGCGTCGCCATGGAGATCCGGGGGACCGTACGGCGCGCCCCGGGGCGAGCGGCCCGGCGGTGAGCCGCTCTCTGCGGGGAACGAGCGGGCGAGAGCGGGGTCTGAACCGGGAGGGGGGTCGGGGAAGGAGAGGTAGGCCGGGTCCCGGTCCGCTCCGGGACCCGAGCTGGGGGCCTTCCTGGGGAGCTCCATGCTGTAGCACAGCGGGGGCCCGAGGTACACCTCCTCCGTGCACGCCGGGAACAGGGGCTCCTCGTCCCGGATGTCGGGGCTGCGCGGGGGGCCCGGGGTCTCCGGGCCGGGGCCCGCTTCCCCGGCGTCCGTCCCGGGCCGGGCCGCGATTGGCTGCGGGCTCGGGGTGGGCGTGGCGTAGCAGGGGACGCTGGAGGGCGTGGCGCTCTGGTCCTCGGGACACTGGCCGACCTCGCCACAGTCGCTGTCGTGGGAGGAGAGCGACAGGTAGGAGTAGAAGTCTCCTTTCCGCAGGCGGATGGCCTGATGGGAATGTTCCAGAACCTGGAAACAGGAGGCCGTGGAGATCAGTTGAAATGATTGAGGTTCAATTATCTGAGATCAGATTGGATTTGGTTTAATTATATTTTATAAAATGATATGTTCTCCAAAATCATATATGATATTGTATGTTTTGCATTTTATTATATTACCTTATTGTATATGGAATAATATTACATGACATGACATGACATAAGATGTTGCTTTTAGTTTATGTGATCATATATCTTGTGAGAAAATAGGTTTTAAGTTTTGGTTCTAGTACGTTCACCACGGTGTCCAGCAGGATGAACCTCTAGACACCAGGATGTAAATCAATCTGTTTTCGTTTTAAATTTAGTAAAAGTATTTCACCTTTTCTCGGATCTGAGTGGCGGGGCCTTGTTCCGCCCCAGAACCCCGCAGCAGCCCTTCAGCGCAAGCCTGCTTCTGGTTCTGGTCTCGTTTGCCTCTCAGCGCCAGATTGGTCATATCGATGATTTCCATCACAAAGTCGCGCACGTTGTCCCTCTTCCCCTCCGCTCCGCCAAACGGAGGGAGGGATGCGGCGGAGCGGCAGCAGGAGGGGTGGAAGGCATGGCGCTTCCTGGGAGCGAGGGATGACGCCCTGTCCCGGACCTCCCTCCTGCTCTGCTCCGACACCAAGGAGGAGAAGGCAAAGTTTTCCTGGATGGTGATGGACTTCCTCCCCCGCGGAGTGCCGCGGGGCCCGCAGTCCTCCAAGGGAGAGAGGGAGGGGGAGGAGGGCAGGGGGGCGGGGCTGTGGCAGGGCAACTCCCCCCGGAGCTGACCCACCAAGGAGGACGCTCGCTCGGACGAGGCGGAGGGGGAGAGCGGCGCCGTCTTCGGCGCGTTCTGGTCGCCGGGGCGGCGACCCCCGGCGAAGCGGGGGGGCTGGAACCTGAAGGCGTCTCCTCTGAAGAGCCCCGCCTCCTCGCGCAGGAGCAGCTCATCCTCGTCCCCCGCCCTCCGCTCGGCGTTCCCGTTCTCCACGTCCTCCACCAGCTGTCGGCTGTAGGTCCTGGCGGCGCTCCTTCTCCTCTTCTGCGCCTCCTCCTCCTCCTCCCCCTCTACCTCCTCCGGTTCCCCTCGCACAGCGGGGGCGAGGAGGGAGGACGTGCTGGGGGTGGAGGTGCAGGAGGAGGTCAGGCTGGAGCCGCACTGCAGCTCGTCCTGGAGGCCTGACTCGCCCCTGGAGGCGCGGGGAGACCGGATCCAGCTCCGCAGCTCCTCGAAGGCCAGCACGTCGCAGCCTTCCATCTCCTCCTCGTCATTGCCACCATCATCGTCCTCCTCGGAGGAGGCCACGCCCCCCTTCCCCTCCGTTCCCTCCTCGCCTTCATCCCTGATGCCCAGCTCCTCCTCAGTCAGCGTCAGTGTGGAGGAGGAGAGCAGGTCGCCATCGTCTCCTTCGTCGTCCGTGCACGCCGACGTACATGACACATTCACCACCATGCTCAGGCTGGCGCCATCCGCCTCGTCCGGTCCCTGGCCTCGCCGGCTGTTCCCGTGGCAACGCCTCCCGTATAAGCAGCAGTTGGCGTTGGCGCCGGTCTCGAGGAGGAGTCGGCGCTCGGTCGCAGCGGCACAAACCTCCGACCCCAACGAGGAGTCCTCAGCGCTGCTCAGCTCCACCAGCGAGGCCCCTGCGGAGCTCTGGCTGAGCAGTGAGGGTGGCCCCTTCCGGAAGGGGTTGTCGCCCCCCCAGGGAGGAGCGTGTCGGCCCCCCAGCGAGGGGGAGGAGCGGAGGCGACCCAGCTGCGGTGAGCTGCTCCGGAGAGTCATGTCCGATGCGCTGCGTGTCATCCTTCCCGCCGGGGAGCTCTGGATGTTCTCCAGGCGCTTCAGGAGCTCCAGAGTTCTCCGGCTCAGCTCCCCAGAGGAGGGATCTTTAGAAGCTGGTTCTGAGATCTCCAGGTCCCCCAGACCCAGCTCGCCCAGGCACAGCTCCTCCAGGCCCAGCTCACCTAGACCCATCTCCCCCAGGCTGGCCAGGCTGCAGCTGGAGCTGCGGCAGGGGGCCAGGCAGCTCTCCAGGGAGGTGGAGCGATGCAGGGGGTCCTTGGAGGAAGGGAAGAGTTCGAGGCCTGGGGCCAGCAGAGACTCCAGCGAGGAGCCCTGGGACAGCGCGGAGGTCGACGGCTGGCGGCTAAGCGTCTCCATGACGGTGGGCCGGCGGAGACCTGTGAGACCTGTGAGACCTGTGATGTCGTCAAAGGTTTTGGGCGCATCCGGGGCCCGCCCTCCCCCCTCCAGGTCTGAGTCTGAGTCGGCGGGCGTGGGTATCCCACGCCCGTGGAAGAACATCTCCATCGCCTCCCCTCCTCTCCTCTGTCTCCTTCTCTTCTCCACGTTGGTTTTGTCCCTCCTTCTCCTGATCTCTCCGGTGCCCTCGTCTCTCTTCCCTCGGCTTTCCCCATCTTCATCATCCCTCCTCCTCCTACTTTCACTTGCATTTTCTTCTCTGTCTCCTCCCTTCTCTCCGCCATCCCTCCCCCTCTTCCCCTCTCTGGTCTCCGCTCCCTGCGCCTCCCGATCGGTCCGTCTCCGGAGGGAGACATCGGGACAGCTCCTTTCCTCCGTATCTCTTCCCCTCTTCTTCCTGCTTTCCCTCCCTCCACCACCCTCACACTCCTCCTCCTCCCCTTGGTTCTCGGAGTTCGTGGCGGCCTCCGTGTCTCCGGTGTCGCTGACGATCCCGCTCTCGCTCTCCGACCTCCGGCTGCTCCCCGCGCTCCCCCCGTGGCGGCATGCTGCCGTCCTCCCCTCTGCCCGTCCGCCTCCCACGCCCTCCAGGAGGTCCGGGAGGGATTCGAAGGAGGAGAAGGTGGAGTCCTTACTGAGGCTCTTCAGCAGCGGCTGCTTCCTGTTTCCTGTGTTGGTTTTGAGCGGTGAGCGCTGGACGGGGAACTCGGGCTGCCTGTACAGCTCCACCTCATGGAGGCTGTAGACCTGGTAGACCCGGCTGTTGTCGGGCGGCGTTCCCCGGGTGGTTGCGATCGGACGCCCTGATTGGACGGTTAGGTTCCGTTCCCCTGAGGTAAGCTGCGGTGACCCCGAGGCCGTCCTGTCGGACCGGTCGGCTTGATCGGCTGGAGAGTCGGTGCGCCGCGCCCGGTCGGTTTGGATCCCGCCGGGCGGACCCCGATTCTTGTCGCGGCCGGGGTCGAGTGCCGTGAGGCTCCGCTCCGTGAGGGCGGGGCCGGCTACGGGCTGCGGTTCGGATTCCGTGATTGTCATGTCGGTGTCGTCCCACTCCCAGAAGTCGTCGGGGCCCGTCGGACCGGACAAGACCGGGCTGGTCCGATGGAGGTCTGCTAGTTCTGGTTCCAGAAAGTTCCCCGGCACCTGGAGGCAAGAAGAATTTGAAAATAATTATTATATTATTATTATTATTATTAATAACGTATTGATCAGACTTTTACTGATGGGACTGTTTTGTAATTAACAGATTCCTATACGATCTGGGATTCCATAGAGAGAGAGAGACAGCGTTTGTTGTTGCTGGTGTTGACTCGTATCTCCTACACTGATAAGTACAAACTCATTTGTGCCAACTCCGGAAATAAAGTACAGATTGTACACGCCCTGAATTGCCTACAATAACAACGCTAATTAAGAACATAAAATATAATAACAGAGACAAGCCGGTGGAAGACAGGGCTGAGAGAAGATAAGTCCTGCTGTGTTTCTGACGACTCCGCTCGGTTCCCGTGGAGGACTCATTCTACGCCCGCAACCCGGGGAGTCGGCCTCCGAGGGAAGCGCAACGCTCTGTCCGGGGAGGACGCGCGGCTCCGGCTCCGGCTCCGGCTCCGGCGAGCGGGAGGACTCGCGTACAGAGCGTTTCAGAGATTACAAAAAAGGATGACGGAAAACATCATCTGATCCACCCCCCCCCCCCTCCCCGGAAACTGTTTACGAATCTCAACACCAATTATTCTACTCTGGAACAAAGTGATGAATTATTCAAAAAATATTTCTGAGAGAGAGAGAGACGGGGGGGGGGGGGGGGGGGGGCTGAAAAGTAAATACGCAGTCAGAAGACTTCAGACGGCTCAGCTGTCTAAAAATATGCTTAGACAAAGGAATTTTGCTCTGCAGAGCCATAATTATACAAATTGCTCCATGTCTCGCTAACAAGAGACGGAGCTAATTCATATTAGCCATTCATAGCCTATTAATCCAATAAAACTGTGTGTGTTTGTGTGTGTGTGTGTGTGTGTGTGTGTGTGCGGCGTGCGTGCGTGCCTTAGTGAGCGTGCATTTGCATCTTGATATTTTTGTCTGTTCCTGGCGCAATGGTTCTCAACTGGTGGGTCCGGCTCCCCGACTGGGTCGAGGGTCCGTGTTTGAGCAGACCCCAAATGTAGATGGTTGTTGTTGTTGTTGTTGTTGTTGTTGTTGTTGTTGTTGCATGCACCACACACCATCGCACAGGTCACAACAAATACATTTAATACATTCTATACAATCAAAAATGTATTAATTCAAACAATGACTGACAACTCATCCATCCACCTCTCTCCCTCGCTCTCTCTCTCGCTCTCTCTCTCTCCCTCCCTCCCTCCCTCCCTCTCTCTCTTCCTCTCCCTCTCTCTCTCTCTCCCTCCATTTCTCCCCCTCTCCCTCCCTCTCTCTCTCCCCCTTATCACTAATCACCCCCAGAGCAGCAGATCTGGAGGTTCGATGCTAACAAATGGGAACAGTGAAAATACAGGAAATTGAAAAAACTTTTTTTTACGTAAACTCTTTGAACACATCCTCGCGCAAACACACGCACACACACACACACACACACACACACACACACACACACACACACACACACACACACACACAGGTACACACACACAAACACACACGTACACACACACACATGTACACCCGTACACACACACTGTTTATGTGTGTGTGTGTGGACAGTCGTTTTATCACAGAGCAGTATGATTCATTTATAAACTAACCCACCCAGATATATGCCCCCCCCCGCTCTCTCCATTTATTCCAGTAGAAGTGAAATGACTCTGCAGCCTGCGTCCAGGTCACACACTAACAGCGCTTTCTTATTTGTCTTCTCCTGCTGTGTGTGTGTGTGTGTACGTGTGTGTGTGTGAATGTAGTGACATTCATTCTTACGTGTGAAAATGTGTGCAGTCCAGTGCACACATTTTCACGGGTATTGTCTGTTCTGTGTGTGTGTGTGTGTGTGCGTGCGTGTGTACTTCCTGTGTGCACATGCTGTGCCCCCCCCTCCCCCAGCTCCATCTTTCTCCATCCTTCTACACATCTGTAACATCAGAGCGTCACCACGGCAACGCAGCTCTCAGCCTCCTCCATCATGCTAAATGCTACATCCTGACGTGGCTGAGCAGAAGATGTGTTTACGAGCACTTCAACATGAAAACCAACGACTGCCTGATCAGTGTCCAATAACGGACAAATACCATCATAACATCCTGTTACGTCTCTATATCGACAAATTAAACAATCAAATTTGATTTTATTTTAGCGTCAGGATATTGACAAAACTGCTGGATGTTGTCATCATAAAACAGTAGAGTAGAGGCATAGCAGGGTGTTGTCTTATCTTATCTTACTTGGAGGTACGGTGGCCTAGAGGTAATGTAAAGGAGGCCACCGTACCTAAGAGGAGAGTAGAGGGAGGTAGGGTCGAGTTAGAGTAAAGCGGCCTTCACACATGAACTCCAGACAATGTCCAGATAATCAGGTCTGGACATTGTCCGGAGTTTACACCACCTGGAAATACTCAGTTTTGGTATAGGCGAGGGGCGGAGCCTGGGTGGAGCACGCAGGAGGCAGGACTTGACGCTGCAGAGTTTTAGCACGAGGCTAAAGACTTATCTTTTTTGGCGTTGATACTCCATGTATTTGGATGTAATATAAGCAAAAGAGTGGAAAGGATTAAACATAAAGCAGGAAGGAGGAGGAAGCAGCTTCGCTCTCTGCATTCACACACACAGCTCCTCAAAGTAATGTCCGGATCATTTCAGCGTTGCAGTGCATGTGTGAAAGCAGCTTTGAGTGGAATTAAGAGTACAGTTTGACTGAGGTTGGAGCAGAATTATAGTCGAGTTAGAGTAGATTTGGAGTAGAGGCGGAGTAAAGTTAGAGTAGAGATGGAGTAGAGTCATAGTATAGTTGGAGTAGAGTTGGGGTAGAGTTGGAGGATCTCACCTGCTCCTCCCCCAGCTCCCTCTTCAGTCGGTTCTGCCACTGCAGACCCTGCATGACGATGGCCTCCCACCTCCTCTCCAGGTTGATGGACAGCAGCTGGAGGGCCTCACGGTGCTGCTCTGCCTCGGGGCCCATCTCCGCCGTGGGGCCCACCTGTGTCCACAGAACACAAACATAGTTATTCCAAAGACAATGCCCAAAACCATCACGCCACTCAAATGAGCGTTGGTTTGAACTTTGTGTTGTGCAAAATATTCGATTTCCGCTCTTCGTCCACATAAACAAAACACTAAACACGAATACTTTCATTACTAATAATACTACCTCTATGATGATGATATTGTGCTCCTGATTATACACGTGTGATAGTATTTTTGTGAATTTTCCCACCTGGCTTTGCTGCAGCAGCTTGTGGCACAATCTGAGGACGGAGGAAACTCCTCTGCGCCTCCTCTGCACCTCCTCACACAGCGACTGGAGGTGAGAGAGAGAGAGAGAGAGAGAGAGAGAGAGAGAGAGAGAGAGAGACAGGTGGATGAGGAAACGAGAAACAGGTAAAAGGCAGAACATCCGAGTGCACTGCAAGTACACACAGAGTACGAGGTGTTACGGTGAGAACACGCAGAGTACAAGGTGTTACGGCGAGTACACGCAGAGTACAAGGTGTTACGGCGAGTACACGCAAAGTGCAAGATGTCACGGCGAGTACACATGAGTACAATGTGTTACGGTAAGTACACGCAGAGTACAAGGTGTTACTGCGAGTACACACAGAGTACAAGGTGTTACAGCGAGTACACGCAGAGCACAAGGTGTTACAGCGAATACACACAGAGTACAAGGTGATATAGCAAGTACACAGGTACAGTTTTATATTTTTCTATCATGATAATAACACACTAATTATTTGACGGTGCTTCATGAGGTCACACGGTAGTGTGTGTGTGTGTGTGTGTGTGTGTTTGTGTGTGTGTGTGTGTTTGTGTGTATGTGTGTGTATGTATGTGTGTATGTGTGTGTATGTGTGTATGTGTAGGTATGTATGTGTATGTGTGTGTGTGTTTTGCCTATATAATAGTATGCGAGGCTGCAAATACTTTTGTGTGAATATATACAGTAAGTGGTGTGTGTGTGTGTGTCTATGAGTCTTTGTGTTAATGTGTGTCTGTATAAATGCATGTGTGTGTGTGTGTGTGTGTGTGTGTGCCTGTGTATGTGTGGCTGTGTGAGTGTGTATGTGCCCGTGTGTGTGTGCGTGCGTGTGAGTGTGTGTGTGTGTTCATATGCTTGCATGGGAGTGTAATATGTGTGTAAATGTGTCCAAGTAAGTGTGTGTGTTTATGCAAATTCAGTTGCTTTTACATTTCCTTTACAATTCCCCAATAAATATTAAACACTTTAGCATTAGAAAAGCATTCTCTAACACACACACACACAAACACACACACACACACACACACACACACACACACGCACGGAAACCCTTTCTTAAAAATGCAAAAGCTTAATTTTCTCCTCCCTTCCTCTCTCCATCTTTCTCTCTTTCTTGGTTCTCTCTCTTTTATCCTCTGACTCTTTGTGTCTCGTCTCCCCCGCGCCCCTCTCCCCCTCCCCCTCTCACCTCCCTCCCTCATTCACCCTCTCTACTGTCTCTCTCTCTACCTCCCCTCCTCCCTCCCGTGCTTTCACCCTCCCTCCCTCCATCCCTCCCTCCCTCCCTCTGAACGTCTGCAAACATATTGTCTCAGCAACGTTCATAAGTGGAAAAACACTGGAATTCTGACGCCGCGGTAGTACTAGTTGTAGTAGGACTAATAGTAGTAATCAAGTAAGAACATTATATTATAAAGCACCTTTCAAAACCAGAGTTACAAGGTGCTGTACAATGAAGACATGAAAGAAAACAGAAATCCAAACTAGAAAGTTTGAAACAGAAATACAGAAATGACAATTAAAAATCGTTAAAAAGGAAAAACACGTGACAAGACCAATAGGACAGGGATGAGTTTTCAACAGCTTCTTACGTCACGTTTGTCTTTTTACCGAGGGAAGAGCGTTCTGCTCGCCCGGGTTTTTAGCCTCGATTTTGGGACGGCGAGAAGGCCTCAGTCAGAAGACCTGATAGAGCTCAGAGAGCTAGCGCTCTGTAAGTAATTAACATAATTTAATCAATTCCGCAGTCGATGGGTGACCAATGAAGAGCGGCCGTCGCTGGAGCGATGTGGGACCTACGTGGCGTCTCCGTTAAGTCTTGCGGTCGCAAATTTTGGAGCAAACGGGGCCGAGACGCAGGAGAGCGACTCAGGGTGAACAGTGCATCACAATCGTCAAGAAAGTAGGAGTCACAAACATGTATGACTTTTTCCAGATCCCCGAAAGGAAAATACACATTTGATTGTGGCAATGTTTTTTTAGTCGAAAGAAACAGGATTGGACCACTTTCTTTACATGCAACTCAAAGTTGACGTGTCGGTCAAAGAACACGCCAAGGTTTTCCGAGGCTCGCTTGACATTTTCTGCGAAAGGACCGATACGCTGCTGTACTTCATCAGGAACGCTCTCAGGGCCTATGAAAACGACTGCAGTTTTGTCAGGGTTCAGCTGGAGGACATTATATGAAATCCAGTCCTTGATGGCTGTTAAGCGGTCCGACAAGGTAGGGAGCAGGCTAAGGTCATTCGGTTTGAATGAGAAGTACAGCTGTGTATCGCTCGCAGTACAGTGATAAGATATACCCATCAAATGACTAATTAAGAGAGCAGGGGGGAGCATGTCCCGGGAGAAAAGAGTAGGGCCAAGGATTGAACCTTGGGGCACACCACAAGTTAGCAGAGCAGATGAAGAGACAGTCATAAACAGCCACAGAAAAACTCCTATCTGATAAGTGGGAGTCGTCATAGTAGTACTAATTGTAGTAGTAGTAGTAGTACTAATAGCAGTAGTAGTTGAAGTAGTAGTACTAATAGCAGTCACAGTAGTAGTAGTAGTAGTACAAGTAGTAGTAGTAGGAGTACAAGTAGTAGTAGAACTACCAATAGCAGTATTAGTAGTAGTTGTTGTAGTAGTAGTAGAAGTAGTACTAATAGCAGTCATAGTAGTAGTAGTAAAAGTAGTAGTAGTAGTAGTCATAGTAGTACTAATAGCAGTAGTAGTAATAGTACTAAAAGCAGTAGTAGTAGTAGACCTATGAATAGCAGTATTAGTAGTAGTTATAGTGGTAGTACTCATGGCAGTCGTAGCAGTAGTAATAGTAGTAGTAGTAGTAGTAGTAGTAGTAGTTCTAGTAGTAGAAGTAATAGTAGTATCAGTAATAGTACTAATAGCAGTAGAAGTAGTAGTAGTACTAATAGCAGAAGCAGTACTGTTGCAGTTAAGCTTGCTGGGGTTTAGATTTTTGAGAGAAAGAGAGAGAGAGAGAGAGAGAGAGAGAGATTCCTAAGTCTATATTGTTTCTGCGTCGCTGGTTTTTATCCACTGATCCCTTTTCTCTTGCTGGCTCTCTCTTTTTCTCCATCCCTCTCTCTCCCTCCCTCTCTCTCTCTCGCTCTCCTGTTGAGCCCGTCTGCAGCTGTTGACTCAGAAGGATCAGCAGACACAGTCAGACAAATATTTGCTAAAAAGCTTTTTTGCCAAATACACGGGAAGCCACGAAGTGTCCCACTACACTCTGCAGAGAGAGGGAGACACCGAGAGAGAGGATGGAGGGATTGTTAGAGGGATGGAGAGAAAGGCCGGGGAGCCGGGAGACAGAAACAGTGGCAGTTGTCGAAAAACAAGAGGCGAGAAAGAAGTGGCTGCACGGCAGAGAGACGTTGTGAATCCATGAGCCCCAACGGGAAGTGAGAGGGTCATCGCCCTGACAAATACCAGCCTGAAACGCTGTTCGCCGGGACGCCATCTTTGGTCCCGTTGGGACTCTTCCATGTTGAACTGGAGAGTCGCCGTTATCTCAAGCTCTGTCTGAATGGAGCTTTCGAGTTCCGACAGGGAGACGATTTCTCATTGTCGTTGCTAATTATGAGAAATTTGAATCATCCACGCCGGAGATCCAACGCTGTGCCTGCGAGAATGTGTAGTGTTGCTCGCTGCGGATCATTGCGGATGCCCTTTTCTCTCTCCACCACTCACATGTCCCATCTCTTTACCATATGAAGGTAGAGGTGGTGATGGAGGAGGTGGTTGGTGTTCGTCCTCCTCTTCCACCACTTCAAGGTCCCTGATGTGGTATTAGCTGGAACGATGGAACCGGTGGAGGGTGTTCGAGTTTAAGGTGATAATAGTCTAAGATTGTCCTGGTCTGGTGTGTAGATATCCTTTGTTGGGTATTGTCGATAACATTTTCAATACCGAATACTTTGACGGCCATATGCCCTGCCCACCACAAGACTTCAGACCAGGAACAACTGCACAAAACCCAGGAACAAAGAACAATCTGTTTTTATCCTTAAGAAAAAAAACACAACACAGAGAAAGTGAAACCAGCGTAGAAATCCAAAGGTAGGGGGAGCGCGAGCAGTGAAATGATTTATATCTGAAAGGACTTCCTAGGGTCCCAGGACCGCGCTTTGGGAACCCCGTGGGAAAGCAAGGGGGAGCCCGAACCCTCAAACTGAAAGAGAGATGTGTTGTTGTTCTCTCTCTTCCCTCAAGGTCGAGAGACACATCCTTATCTCCGCGCATTCTCCCCCCCTCCTTCCGCTCTCCACTGTACCTCCTTCCTCCTCCTCCTCCTCCTCCCTCTCCGTCCGTCATTAGACGTCGTCTCTCGAAGGTCAACTGGCAGCGGATAAACAGAGCGAGAGAGAGGAGGGGATCTTCTCTCCTCTTCTACCTAATTCCCCCCTTTCCACTCGCAGTCTCTCTCGCTCTCCTTCGCTCCCTCGTTCTAAATCTCTCTCTCTCTCTCTCTCTCTCTCTCTCTCTCTCCTAGAAACAAAATCCTCTTAGTGGTCCTTCAGGTTCTCATCTCTGCAATCTAATTACTGACAGAGAGGGGGGAGGGGGAGAGAGGGGGAGAAGGTGAGAAAAGAGAGGTAGCGTGTCAGGCACAGAAGGACAGAGGGATGAAGCAGAGAGAGGGGAGAAGGGAGTCGTTTGGGCAGTGACGAGTCACATGTCCTCAGTCACATCTACAGATACAACCTTAGTTATATCTGTCAGAAGAGCTCTCTCTCTCTACTAGCCCCCAAAGAGGGAGAGAGAGAAGGAAGGAAGGAAGGAAGCAAGGAGGGAAGGAGGGAAGGAAGGAGGGAGAATTTTAGCTGGGGACACGGTGACCCAGTGGATATTTCAGTCAATTACCATTAATTAGAAATCTCAGATTAATTCTATTTGTTGATTAAGTCAATTAAAAGCACAAGCACTCGTTATCGCACAAGCAGCCTAATGAATTCCTGTCGCCAATTTGTTCCGACGCTCATATTCCCACCGCTGCACGGGGAGACCCTGCGCTTCCAGCTCTCCCTCTCCCTCCGTCACTCCACTCATTCTCTCCGTACTCCCTTCTTCCTCTCTGGCGTCCCGCTCCTGTTATCTCCTCCTCTCCACGCACTCCATCGCCCGCATCGTCTCCTCTCCTCCTTCGTCTCCTCCCCTCTTCTCCATCCCTCCCTTCATGTCTGCTTTTCATCCCCCCATCCCCTCTGTATTAAAAAAAAAAAAAAAAAAAAATCCAGTTTTTGTTTAGATTGTATTTGAATTCCTTGTTGTTCTAACCTGTTGTGTCTAGAGCTCCTCCCTGTAACTCGCTCTCTGGCTCCTGGAGAAAACCCTTGCTAATGGGCACTAAGGCGGTAGATGTAAAATGTAGAGGGTTGCTGATTGACGCTCAAGTCCTGATGTCGCTGGTTTGAAACCTCTTAAACAGGAGAAAAGCAAACAGAAGAGTCGTCAATCAGCGACTGGAAGTCCAGACTGGTGTCACTGGAAAGTGAATGAAGTGCATGCTGGGATATCTGAGTCAATCTGGTTTGCCAAGACAGCAACTGAGTGAATCCGAGTTTTTGGTATTATGTGAACTTCACTTTGAAACAATAATTATAATAATAATAATAATAATAATAACAAAAATAATAATAATAATAATAATAATAATAATAACAGAAAAAACAGGAAGCCAAAAGCCAATAAACAGTTTTCAAAAACAAAGGTGTTTGCAATCTTGGCAAACTGATCACATCAAATACATTTGAGTCATTTAACGTAACCACGACGACAACCACAGTGAAACTGCTCCCCAGCCGAACAACACAAGCAGCATTTAAGACTCAGAAGCGCTCGCTGAGATCATCAGTAAAGAAAGAAAATAATGACTGAACTGGAGACAAAGACAGAAAGGAAATAATTCCATGGAATAATAATTCCATAATCTTAAGAGAACAAATGGAAACTGGTGAAGCTGTCCTGCCGATCCTTTGTTTCTAAAACGAGCTTCTGAGCATTGACGTCCTCATGGTCTCCAGTCAGGACGGACAGTCGGGTGGTTTACTATTCCCACTAAAGCACCAACAAGATGTCCTCCAGTTGTTTTCCTTGTTTCCATGTGTTTCCCTTTCCCCTTGTGTCTCCTGTCTCCCCCTGTCTGTCCCTGTGTGTTTATGTCGGCGTGGGCGTGGCTTCCCCTCCTCAATCTCCTGGCTCCCTGTTCCACTAACGCACCTGCAGGCAATAGGGTCATCATGTCCTCTGCTCAGGTATTCAACCCCTGCTCTTCACCCACTCACTGCCAGATTGTTGTTTCACCTCTGTGGTACTACACGCTGGCCAACTTAGAAGTCTTTTGTGATTCTCATGTCCTGTGTTGTCCTTCACTAACTGTCTCCATGTCCCAGGATCGTCCTCCTCCTGCCTGCCTGCCTGCCTGCCTGCCTGCCTGCCTGCCTGCCGCTGCTTCACCACCACGCTACTTGCCAGCTCTGCACCTCCATTACCCATCTTCCGCTTCTTCTGCTGCCTCCGGACCTCTTTTCCTCTACTCTGTCTCCACGCCCAGATCCCGTCCTCAAATAAACGTTTTCCTTTTATGTTCTTTTAGTCCGTGTCCTGGGTTCCATTTGGGTCCCAACCACATTCGCAACAGAACAATCTTGCCAGCATGGACCCAGCGGACATGGACCGTCTCCGTCAGGCTCTCGCCAACCAAGGCGCTCTCGTGGGTCAGCACAACCAGGTTCTCCATGACATGGTGGAGTCGCTCCGGACCTGTGTACCCCTGCACACGGATCGGAACCCAACTCGACGCCTTCTCAGCTCCACTCTCTCACCACCTGACGCCCAACCTCCCTGCTTTTGCACCCTTGTCAGCTCCACCTGCTACCCTGTCCTGTGAGCCCCACACTCCTTCACCGGAGCATTACACTGGAGATTTTGGCACCTGCAGGGCTTTTCTCATGCAGTGCGCTCTGGTTTTTGAACAGCCCCTCACCTACAGCACAGATAAGCCTAAAATCGCTTATGTAATACGGTTACTTCAAGGGAGAGCTCTACACTGGGCATCAGTAGTGAGAGAGAGTCAGTTTAGCCTTAACTCCTCTTTTGATAATTTTGTTTTTGAAATGAGAAAGGTTTTTGACCAACCTTTCCAGGGTAAAGACGCTGCTAAATGCCTCCTCTCACTCAGGGTTCACGCAGTATAGCCGAATACTCAGTGGAATTTAGAACTGTAGCTGCTGACTCGGGGTGGAACGATGAGGTGCTTCAGGGGATATTTTTAAATGGGCTTAGCGCATTAGTCAAGGATGAGTTAGCGGCCCGGGACGAATCTGATAATCTCAATTCTTTAATTTCCCTGGCAACCAGACTAGATAACCGCCTCCGTGAGAGTCGTGGAGAAAGAACTAGTCATCAGCCACTTCCTCGCCACCTCTCCTAGTCGGCCATAAGGGGAGGCTCTCCGGTAACAGTGGGGGTTCTGGTGAGTGCAACTACAGTACATCTTCTCCTGCCACCCGGCCCCGGATGCAGCTGGAGGCCACCCTATGGTGGAACCAACAGTCCCTGCCACTGCTGAGACTTTGTGGACTACGGACAAGAAATTCCTGGATATTAATCTTGCCGCCCAAGCCAGCATCACGAGTGAACCTTTTATGGTTCCCCTGAGAGCCGCAGCTCTCAACGGCAAGCTCCCTGCCTCCACTCACAGCACCGAAGTGCTGCATCTCATCCTCTCCGGCAACCACCGTGAGTATATCCAGTACCACTCTATCTCTTCCCCCCAAGTGCCAGTGGTCCTGGGTTAAACTTGGCTAGACACATACAACCTGCACATAGACTGTTCCACTGGCAAAATTGTCAGCAGGAGCTTCTATTTTCACTCCTCGTACCTGCAGTCCGCCCTCACCCCTACGACTGCGCCATTGATCTCCTTCCCCAAAGCTCCCTTTCCCTCCAGCTGTCTGTTTAACCCTTCTCGTCCTGAGAGATAGGCCATGGATAAATACATCCATGATTCCTTGGCCGTTGGAATCACCGTCTTCGTCCCCAGTAGGTGCAGGGTTCTTCTTTGTGGCCAAGAAGGAGCGCTCTCTTTGGCCTTATATCGATTATCGAGATCTTAATGCCATCACCGTGAAGAATAAGTACCCCTTGCCCGTGATCAACTCTGCATTTGATCCCATCCCGGAAGCCACAGTCTTCTTCAGGCTGGATCTCAGGAACGTCATCTAGTCCTTATCTGGGAGGGGATGAGTAGAAGACCGCCTTTAATAAACCTCTCGGCCATTTAGAGTACTTGGTCATGCCTTTTGGCAGGTGAGAAGGTCCAGGAGGTGGCAGAGTGGCCCAAGCCCTCGACAGTGAAGCAGCTCCAACAGTTCATCGGCTTCGGCAACTTCTACCGTTGGTTCCTCAACCAACTCGCATCTCCTGCTGCCTGCTTCTCGTGGACCCCCCAGGGTGATGCGGCTTTCTCAGAGCTTGAGAGACAGTTCACGTCCGCACCTGTCCTCATGCATCCTGACAATAAATCATGGAGGTCGATGCCTCTAACTCGGGGGTAGGGGCCTTTCTTTCCCAGCATTCGGCCAAAGACCAGGGGCTTCATCCATGCTCTTTCTTTTCTCGCCATCTGTCCCCTGCTGAGCAGAATTATGATGTCAGGAACCGGGAGCTGCTGGCGGTTAAACTCGCTCTGGAGGAATGGAGGCACTGGTTAGAAAGAGCCATTTATATTGTGGACAGACCATATGAACCTGGCCCACATTCAATTTGTGAAACACCTCAACTAACATTAGGCTCACTGGGCCTTGTTTTTCAGTGGCTTCACTTACTACCCAGGCTTCAGGAACCTCAAACCGGATGTCTTCTCTAGGGAGTTCACTGCAGAAGTGACTGCCTCCATCCCCAACACCATCCTTCTGTCGTCCTGTGTGGTCGCCGCAGTGACTTGGGAGATCGAGTCAGTGATCAAGGAGGCCCAGCCAGATCCTGCTGTCTCTTTGTGCCCGGTGTCAGCCACACCCTGTCCCTTGTGAAGCAGTGCCTCTGGTGGCCTGCCATGGCGGCTGACACCGTGGCTAACTGTTCCTTATGTGCCTGTAGGAGGGCCTCACACCAGCCTCCCGCTGCTCTGCTTTGCCCATTGCTGGTCCCCGGTTGGCCATGGTCCCACAAAGGCCTCTACTTTGTCTGTGCATTCCTACCTTCATGAGGTAACTGTCGTGCTCACCATCCTGTCCTCACCACCTTGTGAATCACGTCTTCCGCCTCCATGGAATCCCTAACGGTCAGATGGAGCCAGCCAACCAGGAACTGGGAGCAGTGCTTCATTGCCTGGCCTCTCAAAATTCCTCTCCCTGGAGCACTCAACTGCCATGGATCGAGTACGCCCACAGTGAGTGAGTACTCACACTCACTGCCCAGCGCAGCCTATCACCCTTCGAGTGTGTCATGGGTTTCCATCCACCTCTGTTTCCAGCCCTGGAGGAGGAAATAACCATCCTGTCAGTCCAAACCCACCTTTGCCTTTGCGGATCCCCCCGACTGTCCCTGTGTGTGTAGGTCGGCATGAGTGTGGCTTCCCCTCCTAACCCTCCCGGCTGCCTGCTCCACCGGCTCACCTGCAGGCAATCGGTTTATCATGTCCTCTGCTCCAGTATTCAACCCCCTGCTCTTCACCCACTCATCGCCAGATTGTTGTTTAACCTCTGTGGAACTACACGCTAGCCAACCTAGATCAACATCCCTTGTGATTCTCGTGTCCTCTTTTGTCCTTAGCTATCCCGTGTCTCCATGTCCCAGGATCGTCCTCCTGCCTGCGGTCCTGCCTGTCTGCCATCTCTTCACTCCACCTCCACCAGCTCCACACCTACATTCCACATCTTCCCTTCCTATCCGTCTCCACGCCCATGCTCAAATAAACTTTTCCCTTTTATGTTTTCTGGTTCTGTGTCCGGCATTTGGGTGCCATTCACGTTCATAACACAAGCTGCAATACCCAAATCAATAAAGAGATACATATTGTGGTGTGTGGATGGTGTGATATGAGCAGCCACACCTGGCCTGGATCTAGGTGATTGGGATCAGAGGGGCTGCACACCTGTTGCTCGTTGGTTGGTCTAACGGGCAGCAGGCAAAACCGCCATCCCCACACACGCTCAGACACGCACACACACCCTGTCATGACAAATGTCTGTCTTCTCCTCGCTAATTCCAACTGGCCAACTCTCTACGATTAACTGGTGTTTACCAACCCCATCTTCTTTATCTGTGCCGGAGGGCCCTGAAAACGCCACTTGGGTGGTGTGTGGTAGGCGAAACTGCCACACATGGGTTTTTTTTCACTCTACTTATTTTTCACTCTCTCTCATTCTCAATCTGTCCTCCTAAACACTCTTTCTTCCCCTGCTGCTATCCCTCGATTTCACACTCTGCCTCTCTCTCCATCTCGCCGCCTCCCTCCCTCCCTCCCTCCCCCTCTATCTGGCTCTCTCAGTCCACTCCTCTAACAGATGAAAGACAGGACTTGTCTCTCATCATCCTCCCCTGCTTGGAAGATGAAAGTAAGGTGTGTTTGTTTGCTGCTGTCATTAGTGAACATATCACCTGTCCTGTTAAGAGCTCTAACGAGACGCTGCTAACGAGCCTCTCTAACGAGAAAACTCAAAACACCACGGTAAACCCACACACACACACACACACACACATACACACACACACACACACACACACACACACACACACACACACGCATGTTTAACTGTGTATCTTTATAATGTGTCCAGCAGCTTTAATCCTGAACATGGAGCATCAATATCAGACACCCCATTAGCTGTCTGGATTGAGTGTGTGTGTGTGCGGGGGGGGGCACTCATCTGCTATCAACAGCAGGGGGGAAAGAGAAGGCAGTGGAGGGGGGTAAAGGGAGGTAAGAAGAAGTGATGAAGAGGTGGATAGAGGCAGAGGAGTGGGGCAGTGGGAATGAATTAGGGATGAACTGGTGTGTGTGTGTGTGTGTGTGTGTATGTGTGTGTGTGTGTGTGTGTGTGTGTGTGTGTGTGTGTGTGTGTGTGTGTGTGTGTGTGAGAGGGAGAAAGAGAGAGAAAGCTCCATTAAAACATTGAAAACAGAATTCCCTGTGAAAGAAAGAAAACAGAATCAAAAAAGAAGAATGTGCTTCTCCTTTGTCTCAACCTAGAGGAAAATGAGCTTGACTACAATCTCCGTGTTCTGGTGAAAAGGAAAGGAATGCCCCACAACCTGGTCCAGAAAACCCTGGAGAAACATCACGTTCTAGGCAAAGGGGGAGGCCTCTTCAGAGACGACAACTTCAGCATTAAGAGTCCCATCGAGGTCAGGGCCACCTGAGTGGCACAGGGTATAGGTTGGGATAATCACAAGCTGCACCATGATCGACTTCTCACTGGCCATGAACACGATCATAGAGTCTGCTGAACCTGAACACTACCCCAAGACCGGCATGCGGCAACCACCTATCAGGGCCTTTATGGATGACATCAGTCATCACAGAGTTCATGCCTGGAAGTAGGGCGAACCTGCAGGGGCTAGAGAAGCTCATGGACTGGGTAAGAGGGAGCTTCAAAATCATGCTGAACGGTGTTGAAGACGGGAAAGGTCGTCAAAACTTCCAATTCAACATCACAGCACGACATCTCGGAAAAAAACAAAACAGCCGAGAGGCTACACAAAGAGGTTCAACAGTAGCCTGAAGAATAGAACATCAGTGCAGGCTGCGGGAGAGGGAACAACACCAAGCTACCTCTGAAGTCTAGGGAAGAGGAGTTCAAGGTGGCAAATGCAAGAGAAGTGCTCAAGGAACTACACTGTGCCAGACGCGCCCGGTCTGTTTGACCGGGCGCGTCTGGCACGTCAAACACAAGAACATCAGTACAGGGACAGTACAGGGAGTAGGGCGACCTAAAAGTGGCCCCAGCAGGGAGGAAATGGAGAGC
>NW_028293056.1:5000-7500 GCF_960531495.2 Zeus faber | reverse complement strand
GTATGTGTTGGTACAAAGCGTCCCCCCCCCCCCCCCCCCCCAGCCCAGTGTAATGGTACTTCAGTGCTGAACTCTGCTGCCAGACTGGCAGGTAAACTGGGAGATAAAAACTCCCATCAGGCCGTGGGGCGGCGGCATAATGGAGCCCCTCGCCGCCGAAACGGACAGCTGGCTTTGTGTTGGGAGGAGAGGGGAGTAATTATGATCTGCGGCTCGTTCGGTAGACGGAGAGAAAGGGGGGGGGGGGGGGGGTGGAAAGACCGAGAACAAGGGAGAGAATGAGATGTAAAGGAAGGAGAGAGAGAGAGAGAGAGAGAGAGAGAGAGAGCGAGAGGAGGAAAGAAAGATGAAAACCTGTCTGTGTGTTTGGAGGCGGCAGAACGATTAAAGAACAGAAGAAAAGACGGAGAGAGAAGAGGGAGGCCAGACAAACAGGGTTAGGGTGGTGGTGAACAGGGTGAATGGAGGCGCGGTGTCCTGCTGGCCCGCTGGCTTTTAGAGCCCAGGTGAGAAGAAGGATGGAGAGGGGGATGACGGAGGCATTGAAAGATGGATGGACAGTTGGGAGGTGTTAATGCGCTGGAGGGTCTTTGCACTCGCACGCTAATGGTCCAAACAAGGGAACCACGCCCGCCCAGCTTCCGCTTTCAACCCGCTCCTGGGCGTCCAGGTCCGAGGGTGGAGGTTCAGGGGGCGAGGCGGGGGCAGCCGTGGGAGGGGGTGGGGGTTGCTGGGGGGAATCCAACCAGCAACCCTATGGTGAGCAGACGACCTGGTCTACCTCCCGAAACACTGCGTCGTAGAACACTGTCTGTCTGTCTCTGTCTGTCTGTGACCTTGAGGAGGTCGTTCATACTTAAAATGTGACGACTGTTGTGAATGTTCATTTTGACAGGACGGAGAAAAAGGTGAAGTCCATTTACTGCCGTGCGCGTGTGTTGAGATTAACTCACAGTTTGTTTCAGGGAAGCTGACATCAACACAACTTAGGACTGCTTCAAACAGAGGCAGCGATGATGGAGGGAGAGAGAGAAAGCGTGGCCAGCGTTCTCTCTTACCCAGAATGCACCTCTCCCAGTGACAGAGCGCAGGTTAACTTTCTCGGCGTCATTCTTTTTGTTTACGCCTCTGAATGCGTTTGGGCTCCAGACGGATCGCAGCTCATTCTGTTCATTAAGACGTCGACTGTAATTATCAGCCTCATGGTGTCGACTCGATCAGCACTGATGAGCCTAAAATTAACCCTACACACACACACACACACACACACACACACACACACACTCACACACACTACACACACGCACACACACTACACACACACACTATCATACTCACCAACATCTTGGGAGATTATCCAGAATCCTGTTTTATCCCGGTACCACATTTTTTCATGTTTAAGTAATTTACCTAATTTATTAATTCACTTGTGTCTTCTTATTGTAATAAAGTGTATGTTTTTATTTCATTGTTTCCTTATTTTTTATCTACTTTAGTACACTTTATTATTTTAGACGCTTGGCAACATTGCTCTCCTGCCTTCCATGCCAATAAAGGGTTCTGAACATTATTTAATTTCCCATCAGTGAGACTGAACTGTGTGTGTGTGTGTGTGTGTGTGTGTGTGTGTGTGTGTGTGTGTGTGTGTGTGTGTGTGTGTGTGTGTCTGTGTGTGTGTGTGTGTGTGTGTGTGTGTGTGTGTGCGAGCGAGCGAGCGAGGGAGCTTTACAATCCCTTTGTGTGCGTATATATGTGTATCTGAGTGTGAGTGTGCGTGGGGTCCGCCCGCAGGGTGGGGGTGTTGGGGTGTGTGCAGTGGTTCAGCAGCTAGAGTGGAGGTGCTTGCTCACTGGCCATCTGCTTGCAGCCCCCGTCTCTTACAGATGCTGCCACTGCCCCTGTGGGGGAACAGGGGAGCGGCCCCGTGTGCCGGCCCCCTCCTGCCAGTACACGGCCTCTCCCTCACCGAGACCCCAGCCGGGCCTCCCGGTGGTCCCGCGGTAACCGGTAATCTGCGGGGGGGGGGATCCGTGAGCCGCAGCCCGTCCCCAGCGCTGCGACGCGCCGGGCCCACGTGTAGCGGACACGCCGAGGCACTGACCCGCCGCTGTCCCGGGAGGCGAGGGCCTTCCTTCTCTCTCCTTCCCCCGGGAGAGAAGGAAGGAGAGTGGCGGCGGACGGCAGGCGTCCTTCCAGAAGACCGGAGCTCAAGACCCCGCCGGAGGACGCCATCTGGCGGCTCTGCCAACAAGGAGCGCACCGGCTGGAGGAGGACCGAGGTGATGGACGGACCAGGAAACGACTAAAGAAACCGCCACGCCCACGCCCCCCACGCCCTCGACGGGCTCCACAGACACAAGAAGACTCACAGGTAGCAGAGGCAGGATCGTCATCTCTATGTGTGCGTGCACGCGTGTGTTACCTCCAGCTGCCTCCATCGGTGTGACAGCGCGTGCACGTTTTGGTCGAAGTGGCGCGGCAGCAGGGTGGAGCTTCTTCG
>NW_028293058.1:160000-165000 GCF_960531495.2 Zeus faber | reverse complement strand
GGGGGCCCGAAGGCGGCCCATCCCCGGTCGGCGCACTTCCCGACGGGCTAGAGCCACGGGACCAAGTGCGTTCGGAAGCTCTCGTGGCCGCCGACGAACACGCACCGCTCTGTGTTTAATGCGCGGGTGACCAAACCCCGGTTCGGGGGCCCGAAGGCGGCCCATCCCCGGTCGGCGCACTTCCCGACGGGCTAGAGCCACGGGACCAAGTGCGTTCGGAAGCTCTCGTGGCCGCCGACGAACACGCACCGCTCTGTGTTTAATGCGCGGGTGACCAAACCCCGGTTCGGGGGCCCGAAGGCGGCCCATCCCCGGTCGGCGCACTTCCCGACGGGCTAGAGCCACGGGACCAAGTGCGTTCGGAAGCTCTCGTGGCCGCCGACGAACACGCACCGCTCTGTGTTTAATGCGCGGGTGACCAAACCCCGGTTCGGGGGCCCGAAGGCGGCCCATCCCCGGTCGGCGCACTTCCCGACGGGCTAGAGCCACGGGACCAAGTGCGTTCGGAAGCTCTCGTGGCCGCCGACGAACACGCACCGCTCTGTGTTTAATGCGCGGGTGACCAAACCCCGGTTCGGGGGCCCGAAGGCGGCCCATCCCCGGTCGGCGCACTTCCCGACGGGCTAGAGCCACGGGACCAAGTGCGTTCGGAAGCTCTCGTGGCCGCCGACGAACACGCACCGCTCTGTGTTTAATGCGCGGGTGACCAAACCCCGGTTCGGGGGCCCGAAGGCGGCCCATCCCCGGTCGGCGCACTTCCCGACGGGCTAGAGCCACGGGACCAAGTGCGTTCGGAAGCTCTCGTGGCCGCCGACGAACACGCACCGCTCTGTGTTTAATGCGCGGGTGACCAAACCCCGGTTCGGGGGCCCGAAGGCGGCCCATCCCCGGTCGGCGCACTTCCCGACGGGCTAGAGCCACGGGACCAAGTGCGTTCGGAAGCTCTCGTGGCCGCCGACGAACACGCACCGCTCTGTGTTTAATGCGCGGGTGACCAAACCCCGGTTCGGGGGCCCGAAGGCGGCCCATCCCCGGTCGGCGCACTTCCCGACGGGCTAGAGCCACGGGACCAAGTGCGTTCGGAAGCTCTCGTGGCCGCCGACGAACACGCACCGCTCTGTGTTTAATGCGCGGGTGACCAAACCCCGGTTCGGGGGCCCGAAGGCGGCCCATCCCCGGTCGGCGCACTTCCCGACGGGCTAGAGCCACGGGACCAAGTGCGTTCGGAAGCTCTCGTGGCCGCCGACGAACACGCACCGCTCTGTGTTTAATGCGCGGGTGACCAAACCCCGGTTCGGGGGCCCGAAGGCGGCCCATCCCCGGTCGGCGCACTTCCCGACGGGCTAGAGCCACGGGACCAAGTGCGTTCGGAAGCTCTCGTGGCCGCCGACGAACACGCACCGCTCTGTGTTTAGGAGGAGAAGGAGGAGGCCCCGCGCCGGGTGTGCGTGTCGGCTGAACCGAGGGAGATGGAGCAATTAACAGAATTGGATCGAAGCGGCGAAAATTTTCTAAGTCCGACGCTGGTCCCCAGATGACGGCGTACCCATCTTCAGGGCGACAACCAGGTAGGCGTGTTGGTTTCGCCTGGCCTAGGGCCCCCATGTAGACGGACATTTTGAAAAAACACTTCCTCACCGTATATAGGGAGACTGTGTTCCAAGTCCATTAAGCCAATGCAGAAGGCTGGGACCGAGGATGGAGGCGGTAGGCCGGGCACGAACTACACTTCCCGACGGGCTAGAGCCACGGGACCAAGTGCGTTCGGAAGCTCTCGTGGCCGCCGACGAACACGCACCGCTCTGTGTTTAATGCGCGGGTGACCAAACCCCGGTTCGGGGGCCCGAAGGCGGCCCATCCCCGGTCGGCGCACTTCCCGACGGGCTAGAGCCACGGGACCAAGTGCGTTCGGAAGCTCTCGTGGCCGCCGACGAACACGCACCGCTCTGTGTTTAATGCGCGGGTGACCAAACCCCGGTTCGGGGGCCCGAAGGCGGCCCATCCCCGGTCGGCGCACTTCCCGACGGGCTAGAGCCACGGGACCAAGTGCGTTCGGAAGCTCTCGTGGCCGCCGACGAACACGCACCGCTCTGTGTTTAATGCGCGGGTGACCAAACCCCGGTTCGGGGGCCCCGAAGGCGGCCCTCCCCGGTCGGCGCACTTCCCGACGGGCTAGAGCCACGGGACCAAGTGCGTTCGGAAGCTCTCGTGGCCGCCGACGAACACGCACCGCTCTGTGTTTAATGCGCGGGTGACCAAACCCCGGTTCGGGGGCCCGAAGGCGGCCCATCCCCGGTCGGCGCACTTCCCGACGGGCTAGAGCCACGGGACCAAGTGCGTTCGGAAGCTCTCGTGGCCGCCGACGAACACGCACCGCTCTGTGTTTAATGCGCGGGTGACCAAACCCCGGTTCGGGGGCCCGAAGGCGGCCCATCCCCGGTCGGCGCACTTCCCGACGGGCTAGAGCCACGGGACCAAGTGCGTTCGGAAGCTCTCGTGGCCGCCGACGAACACGCACCGCTCTGTGTTTAATGCGCGGGTGACCAAACCCCGGTTCGGGGGCCCGAAGGCGGCCCATCCCCGGTCGGCGCACTTCCCGACGGGCTAGAGCCACGGGACCAAGTGCGTTCGGAAGCTCTCGTGGCCGCCGACGAACACGCACCGCTCTGTGTTTAATGCGCGGGTGACCAAACCCCGGTTCGGGGGCCCGAAGGCGGCCCATCCCCGGTCGGCGCACTTCTCCGACGGGCTAGAGCCACGGGACCAAGTGCGTTCGGAAGCTCTCGTGGCCGCCGACGAACACGCACCGCTCTGTTTTAATGCGCGGGTGACCAAACCCCGGTTCGGGGGCCCGAAGGCGGCCCATCCCCGGTCGGCGCACTTCCCGACGGGCTAGAGCCACGGGACCAAGTGCGTTCGGAAGCTCTCGTGGCCGCCGACGAACACGCACCGCTCTGTGTTTAGGAGGAGAAGGAGGAGGCCCCGCGCCGGGTGTGCGTGTCGGCTGAACCGAGGGAGATGGAGCAATTAACAGAATTGGATCGAAGCGGCGAAAATTTTCTAAGTCCGACGCTGGTCCCCAGATGACGGCGTACCCATCTTCAGGGCGACAACCAGGTAGGCGTGTTGGTTTCGCCTGGCCTAGGGCCCCCATGTAGACGGACATTTTGAAAAAACACTTCCTCACCGTATATAGGGAGACTGTGTTCCAAGTCCATTAAGCCAATGCAGAAGGCTGGGACCGAGGATGGAGGCGGTAGGCCGGGCACGAACTACACTTCCCGACGGGCTAGAGCCACGGGACCAAGTGCGTTCGGAAGCTCTCGTGGCCGCCGACGAACACGCACCGCTCTGTGTTTAATGCGCGGGTGACCAAACCCCGGTTCGGGGGCCCGAAGGCGGCCCATCCCCGGTCGGCGCACTTCCCGACGGGCTAGAGCCACGGGACCAAGTGCGTTCGGAAGCTCTCGTGGCCGCCGACGAACACGCACCGCTCTGTGTTTAATGCGCGGGTGACCAAACCCCGGTTCGGGGGCCCGAAGGCGGCCCATCCCCGGTCGGCGCACTTCCCGACGGGCTAGAGCCACGGGACCAAGTGCGTTCGGAAGCTCTCGTGGCCGCCGACGAACACGCACCGCTCTGTGTTTAATGCGCGGGTGACCAAACCCCGGTTCGGGGGCCCGAAGGCGGCCCATCCCCGGTCGGCGCACTTCCCGACGGGCTAGAGCCACGGGACCAAGTGCGTTCGGAAGCTCTCGTGGCCGCCGACGAACACGCACCGCTCTGTGTTTAATGCGCGGGTGACCAAACCCCGGTTCGGGGGCCCGAAGGCGGCCCATCCCCGGTCGGCGCACTTCCCGACGGGCTAGAGCCACGGGACCAAGTGCGTTCGGAAGCTCTCGTGGCCGCCGACGAACACGCACCGCTCTGTGTTTAATGCGCGGGTGACCAAACCCCGGTTCGGGGGCCCGAAGGCGGCCCATCCCCGGTCGGCGCACTTCCCGACGGGCTAGAGCCACGGGACCAAGTGCGTTCGGAAGCTCTCGTGGCCGCCGACGAACACGCACCGCTCTGTGTTTAATGCGCGGGTGACCAAACCCCGGTTCGGGGGCCCGAAGGCGGCCCATCCCCGGTCGGCGCACTTCCCGACGGGCTAGAGCCACGGGACCAAGTGCGTTCGGAAGCTCTCGTGGCCGCCGACGAACACGCACCGCTCTGTGTTTAATGCGCGGGTGACCAAACCCCGGTTCGGGGGCCCGAAGGCGGCCCATCCCCGGTCGGCGCACTTCCCGACGGGCTAGAGCCACGGGACCAAGTGCGTTCGGAAGCTCTCGTGGCCGCCGACGAACACGCACCGCTCTGTGTTTAATGCGCGGGTGACCAAACCCCGGTTCGGGGGCCCGAAGGCGGCCCATCCCCGGTCGGCGCACTTCCCGACGGGCTAGAGCCACGGGACCAAGTGCGTTCGGAAGCTCTCGTGGCCGCCGACGAACACGCACCGCTCTGTGTTTAATGCGCGGGTGACCAAACCCCGGTTCGGGGGCCCGAAGGCGGCCCATCCCCGGTCGGCGCACTTCCCGACGGGCTAGAGCCACGGGACCAAGTGCGTTCGGAAGCTCTCGTGGCCGCCGACGAACACGCACCGCTCTGTGTTTAATGCGCGGGTGACCAAACCCCGGTTCGGGGGCCCGAAGGCGGCCCATCCCCGGTCGGCGCACTTCCCGACGGGCTAGAGCCACGGGACCAAGTGCGTTCGGAAGCTCTCGTGGCCGCCGACGAACACGCACCGCTCTGTGTTTAATGCGCGGGTGACCAAACCCCGGTTCGGGGGCCCGAAGGCGGCCCATCCCCGGTCGGCGCACTTCCCGACGGGCTAGAGCCACGGGACCAAGTGCGTTCGGAAGCTCTCGTGGCCGCCGACGAACACGCACCGCTCTGTGTTTAATGCGCGGGTGACCAAACCCCGGTTCGGGGGCCCGAAGGCGGCCCATCCCCGGTCG
>NW_028293058.1:142500-145000 GCF_960531495.2 Zeus faber | reverse complement strand
GCGGGTGACCAAACCCCGGTTCGGGGGCCCGAAGGCGGCCCATCCCCGGTCGGCGCACTTCCCGACGGGCTAGAGCCACGGGACCAAGTGCGTTCGGAAGCTCTCGTGGCCGCCGACGAACACGCACCGCTCTGTGTTTAATGCGCGGGTGACCAAACCCCGGTTCGGGGGCCCGAAGGCGGCCCATCCCCGGTCGGCGCACTTCCCGACGGGCTAGAGCCACGGGACCAAGTGCGTTCGGAAGCTCTCGTGGCCGCCGACGAACACGCACCGCTCTGTGTTTAATGCGCGGGTGACCAAACCCCGGTTCGGGGGCCCGAAGGCGGCCCATCCCCGGTCGGCGCACTTCCCGACGGGCTAGAGCCACGGGACCAAGTGCGTTCGGAAGCTCTCGTGGCCGCCGACGAACACGCACCGCTCTGTGTTTAATGCGCGGGTGACCAAACCCCGGTTCGGGGGCCCGAAGGCGGCCCATCCCCGGTCGGCGCACTTCCCGACGGGCTAGAGCCACGGGACCAAGTGCGTTCGGAAGCTCTCGTGGCCGCCGACGAACACGCACCGCTCTGTGTTTAGGAGGAGAAGGAGGAGGCCCCGCGCCGGGTGTGCGTGTCGGCTGAACCGAGGGAGATGGAGCAATTAACAGAATTGGATCGAAGCGGCGAAAATTTTCTAAGTCCGACGCTGGTCCCCAGATGACGGCGTACCCATCTTCAGGGCGACAACCAGGTAGGCGTGTTGGTTTCGCCTGGCCTAGGGCCCCCATGTAGACGGACATTTTGAAAAAACACTTCCTCACCGTATATAGGGAGACTGTGTTCCAAGTCCATTAAGCCAATGCAGAAGGCTGGGACCGAGGATGGAGGCGGTAGGCCGGGCACGAACTACACTTCCCGACGGGCTAGAGCCACGGGACCAAGTGCGTTCGGAAGCTCTCGTGGCCGCCGACGAACACGCACCGCTCTGTGTTTAATGCGCGGGTGACCAAACCCCGGTTCGGGGGCCCGAAGGCGGCCCATCCCCGGTCGGCGCACTTCCCGACGGGCTAGAGCCACGGGACCAAGTGCGTTCGGAAGCTCTCGTGGCCGCCGACGAACACGCACCGCTCTGTGTTTAATGCGCGGGTGACCAAACCCCGGTTCGGGGGCCCGAAGGCGGCCCATCCCCGGTCGGCGCACTTCCCGACGGGCTAGAGCCACGGGACCAAGTGCGTTCGGAAGCTCTCGTGGCCGCCGACGAACACGCACCGCTCTGTGTTTAATGCGCGGGTGACCAAACCCCGGTTCGGGGGCCCGAAGGCGGCCCATCCCCGGTCGGCGCACTTCCCGACGGGCTAGAGCCACGGGACCAAGTGCGTTCGGAAGCTCTCGTGGCCGCCGACGAACACGCACCGCTCTGTGTTTAATGCGCGGGTGACCAAACCCCGGTTCGGGGGCCCGAAGGCGGCCCATCCCCGGTCGGCGCACTTCCCGACGGGCTAGAGCCACGGGACCAAGTGCGTTCGGAAGCTCTCGTGGCCGCCGACGAACACGCACCGCTCTGTGTTTAATGCGCGGGTGACCAAACCCCGGTTCGGGGGCCCGAAGGCGGCCCATCCCCGGTCGGCGCACTTCCCGACGGGCTAGAGCCACGGGACCAAGTGCGTTCGGAAGCTCTCGTGGCCGCCGACGAACACGCACCGCTCTGTGTTTAATGCGCGGGTGACCAAACCCCGGTTCGGGGGCCCGAAGGCGGCCCATCCCCGGTCGGCGCACTTCCCGACGGGCTAGAGCCACGGGACCAAGTGCGTTCGGAAGCTCTCGTGGCCGCCGACGAACACGCACCGCTCTGTGTTTAATGCGCGGGTGACCAAACCCCGGTTCGGGGGCCCGAAGGCGGCCCATCCCCGGTCGGCGCACTTCCCGACGGGCTAGAGCCACGGGACCAAGTGCGTTCGGAAGCTCTCGTGGCCGCCGACGAACACGCACCGCTCTGTGTTTAATGCGCGGGTGACCAAACCCCGGTTCGGGGGCCCGAAGGCGGCCCATCCCCGGTCGGCGCACTTCCCGACGGGCTAGAGCCACGGGACCAAGTGCGTTCGGAAGCTCTCGTGGCCGCCGACGAACACGCACCGCTCTGTGTTTAATGCGCGGGTGACCAAACCCCGGTTCGGGGGCCCGAAGGCGGCCCATCCCCGGTCGGCGCACTTCCCGACGGGCTAGAGCCACGGGACCAAGTGCGTTCGGAAGCTCTCGTGGCCGCCGACGAACACGCACCGCTCTGTGTTTAATGCGCGGGTGACCAAACCCCGGTTCGGGGGCCCGAAGGCGGCCCATCCCCGGTCGGCGCACTTCCCGACGGGCTAGAGCCACGGGACCAAGTGCGTTCGGAAGCTCTCGTGGCCGCCGACGAACACGCACCGCTCTGTGTTTAGGAGGAGAAGGAGGAGGCCCCGCGCCGGGTGTGCGTGTCGGCTGAACCGAGGGAGATGGAGCAATTAACAGAATTGGATCGAAGCGGCGAA
>NW_028293058.1:85000-87500 GCF_960531495.2 Zeus faber | reverse complement strand
GCTCTCGTGGCCGCCGACGAACACGCACCGCTCTGTGTTTAATGCGCGGGTGACCAAACCCCGGTTCGGGGGCCCGAAGGCGGCCCATCCCCGGTCGGCGCACTTCCCGACGGGCTAGAGCCACGGGACCAAGTGCGTTCGGAAGCTCTCGTGGCCGCCGACGAACACGCACCGCTCTGTGTTTAATGCGCGGGTGACCAAACCCCGGTTCGGGGGCCCGAAGGCGGCCCATCCCCGGTCGGCGCACTTCCCGACGGGCTAGAGCCACGGGACCAAGTGCGTTCGGAAGCTCTCGTGGCCGCCGACGAACACGCACCGCTCTGTGTTTAATGCGCGGGTGACCAAACCCCGGTTCGGGGGCCCGAAGGCGGCCCATCCCCGGTCGGCGCACTTCCCGACGGGCTAGAGCCACGGGACCAAGTGCGTTCGGAAGCTCTCGTGGCCGCCGACGAACACGCACCGCTCTGTGTTTAATGCGCGGGTGACCAAACCCCGGTTCGGGGGCCCGAAGGCGGCCCATCCCCGGTCGGCGCACTTCCCGACGGGCTAGAGCCACGGGACCAAGTGCGTTCGGAAGCTCTCGTGGCCGCCGACGAACACGCACCGCTCTGTGTTTAATGCGCGGGTGACCAAACCCCGGTTCGGGGGCCCGAAGGCGGCCCATCCCCGGTCGGCGCACTTCCCGACGGGCTAGAGCCACGGGACCAAGTGCGTTCGGAAGCTCTCGTGGCCGCCGACGAACACGCACCGCTCTGTGTTTAATGCGCGGGTGACCAAACCCCGGTTCGGGGGCCCGAAGGCGGCCCATCCCCGGTCGGCGCACTTCCCGACGGGCTAGAGCCACGGGACCAAGTGCGTTCGGAAGCTCTCGTGGCCGCCGACGAACACGCACCGCTCTGTGTTTAATGCGCGGGTGACCAAACCCCGGTTCGGGGGCCCGAAGGCGGCCCATCCCCGGTCGGCGCACTTCCCGACGGGCTAGAGCCACGGGACCAAGTGCGTTCGGAAGCTCTCGTGGCCGCCGACGAACACGCACCGCTCTGTGTTTAATGCGCGGGTGACCAAACCCCGGTTCGGGGGCCCGAAGGCGGCCCATCCCCGGTCGGCGCACTTCCCGACGGGCTAGAGCCACGGGACCAAGTGCGTTCGGAAGCTCTCGTGGCCGCCGACGAACACGCACCGCTCTGTGTTTAATGCGCGGGTGACCAAACCCCGGTTCGGGGGCCCGAAGGCGGCCCATCCCCGGTCGGCGCACTTCCCGACGGGCTAGAGCCACGGGACCAAGTGCGTTCGGAAGCTCTCGTGGCCGCCGACGAACACGCACCGCTCTGTGTTTAGGAGGAGAAGGAGGAGGCCCCGCGCCGGGTGTGCGTGTCGGCTGAACCGAGGGAGATGGAGCAATTAACAGAATTGGATCGAAGCGGCGAAAATTTTCTAAGTCCGACGCTGGTCCCCAGATGACGGCGTACCCATCTTCAGGGCGACAACCAGGTAGGCGTGTTGGTTTCGCCTGGCCTAGGGCCCCCATGTAGACGGACATTTTGAAAAAACACTTCCTCACCGTATATAGGGAGACTGTGTTCCAAGTCCATTAAGCCAATGCAGAAGGCTGGGACCGAGGATGGAGGCGGTAGGCCGGGCACGAACTACACTTCCCGACGGGCTAGAGCCACGGGACCAAGGGCTTTCGGAACCTCTCGTGGCCGCCGACGAACACGCACCGCTATGGGTTTAATGCGCCGGTGACCAAACCCCGGTTCGGGGCCCGAAGGCGGCCCATCCCCGGTCGGCGCACTTCCCGACGGGCTAGAGCCACGGGACCAAGTGCGTTCGGAAGCTCCCGTGGCCGCCGACGAACACGCCCTGCTCTGGGTTTAATGCGCCGTTGGCAAAGCCCCGGTCCGGGGCCCGGAAGGCGGCCGTGTCCGTGTCCGTGTCCGTGTCCGTGTCCGTGTCCGTGTCCGTGTCCCGTGTCCCGTGTCCCGAGTTCCGAGTTCCGAGTTCCGAGTTCCGAGTTCCGAGTTCCGCGTCCGCGTCCGCGTCCGCGTCCGCGTCCCCGTCCCCGTTCGAACACATATCAATGGATTGAATCGGCGAGGATTTAATATTTTTATTTTTCCACAAGTCCGACGCAGAACCCCAGTTGCAGCCGTCCCCATCTTCAGGGCGACAATCAGGCAGGCGTGTTGGTTTCATCTGGCCTCGGGCACCCCCTGTAAACACTCACCTTACTAAAACACCTCCTCACCGTTTATAGGGAGCCAGAGTCCCAGAGGCACGGAGGCGATGCAACTGGATGGGAGCGGCGAGGATTTTTTCAAAGTCCGACGAAGAACACCAGTTGCAGCCGTCCCCATCTTCAGGGCGACAACCAGGTAGGCGTGTTGGTTTCGCCTGGCCTAGGGCCCCTATGTAAACGGCCATTTTGATAAAACACTTCCTCACCGTATATGTGGGGAGGCACCTCTCTGGAGGGACTGGAGACAGGAGTGTGTGAGTG
>NW_028293058.1:67500-72500 GCF_960531495.2 Zeus faber | reverse complement strand
CTGTGTTCCAAGTCCATTAAGCCAATGCAGAAGGCTGGGACCGAGGATGGAGGCGGTAGGCCGGGCACGAACTACACTTCCCGACGGGCTAGAGCCACGGGACCAAGGGCTTTCGGAACCTCTCGTGGCCGCCGACGAACACGCACCGCTATGGGTTTAATGCGCCGGTGACCAAACCCCGGTTCGGGGGCCCGAAGGCGGCCCATCCCCGGTCGGCGCACTTCCCGACGGGCTAGAGCCACGGGACCAAGTGCGTTCGGAAGCTCTCGTGGCCGCCGACGAACACGCACCGCTCTGTGTTTAATGCGCGGGTGACCAAACCCCGGTTCGGGGGCCCGAAGGCGGCCCATCCCCGGTCGGCGCACTTCCCGACGGGCTAGAGCCACGGGACCAAGTGCGTTCGGAAGCTCTCGTGGCCGCCGACGAACACGCACCGCTCTGTGTTTAATGCGCGGGTGACCAAACCCCGGTTCGGGGGCCCGAAGGCGGCCCATCCCCGGTCGGCGCACTTCCCGACGGGCTAGAGCCACGGGACCAAGTGCGTTCGGAAGCTCTCGTGGCCGCCGACGAACACGCACCGCTCTGTGTTTAATGCGCGGGTGACCAAACCCCGGTTCGGGGGCCCGAAGGCGGCCCATCCCCGGTCGGCGCACTTCCCGACGGGCTAGAGCCACGGGACCAAGTGCGTTCGGAAGCTCTCGTGGCCGCCGACGAACACGCACCGCTCTGTGTTTAATGCGCGGGTGACCAAACCCCGGTTCGGGGGCCCGAAGGCGGCCCATCCCCGGTCGGCGCACTTCCCGACGGGCTAGAGCCACGGGACCAAGTGCGTTCGGAAGCTCTCGTGGCCGCCGACGAACACGCACCGCTCTGTGTTTAATGCGCGGGTGACCAAACCCCGGTTCGGGGGCCCGAAGGCGGCCCATCCCCGGTCGGCGCACTTCCCGACGGGCTAGAGCCACGGGACCAAGTGCGTTCGGAAGCTCTCGTGGCCGCCGACGAACACGCACCGCTCTGTGTTTAATGCGCGGGTGACCAAACCCCGGTTCGGGGGCCCGAAGGCGGCCCATCCCCGGTCGGCGCACTTCCCGACGGGCTAGAGCCACGGGACCAAGTGCGTTCGGAAGCTCTCGTGGCCGCCGACGAACACGCACCGCTCTGTGTTTAATGCGCGGGTGACCAAACCCCGGTTCGGGGGCCCGAAGGCGGCCCATCCCCGGTCGGCGCACTTCCCGACGGGCTAGAGCCACGGGACCAAGTGCGTTCGGAAGCTCTCGTGGCCGCCGACGAACACGCACCGCTCTGTGTTTAATGCGCGGGTGACCAAACCCCGGTTCGGGGGCCCGAAGGCGGCCCATCCCCGGTCGGCGCACTTCCCGACGGGCTAGAGCCACGGGACCAAGTGCGTTCGGAAGCTCTCGTGGCCGCCGACGAACACGCACCGCTCTGTGTTTAATGCGCGGGTGACCAAACCCCGGTTCGGGGGCCCGAAGGCGGCCCATCCCCGGTCGGCGCACTTCCCGACGGGCTAGAGCCACGGGACCAAGTGCGTTCGGAAGCTCTCGTGGCCGCCGACGAACACGCACCGCTCTGTGTTTAATGCGCGGGTGACCAAACCCCGGTTCGGGGGCCCGAAGGCGGCCCATCCCCGGTCGGCGCACTTCCCGACGGGCTAGAGCCACGGGACCAAGTGCGTTCGGAAGCTCTCGTGGCCGCCGACGAACACGCACCGCTCTGTGTTTAATGCGCGGGTGACCAAACCCCGGTTCGGGGGCCCGAAGGCGGCCCATCCCCGGTCGGCGCACTTCCCGACGGGCTAGAGCCACGGGACCAAGTGCGTTCGGAAGCTCTCGTGGCCGCCGACGAACACGCACCGCTCTGTGTTTAATGCGCGGGTGACCAAACCCCGGTTCGGGGGCCCGAAGGCGGCCCATCCCCGGTCGGCGCACTTCCCGACGGGCTAGAGCCACGGGACCAAGTGCGTTCGGAAGCTCTCGTGGCCGCCGACGAACACGCACCGCTCTGTGTTTAATGCGCGGGTGACCAAACCCCGGTTCGGGGGCCCGAAGGCGGCCCATCCCCGGTCGGCGCACTTCCCGACGGGCTAGAGCCACGGGACCAAGTGCGTTCGGAAGCTCTCGTGGCCGCCGACGAACACGCACCGCTCTGTGTTTAATGCGCGGGTGACCAAACCCCGGTTCGGGGGCCCGAAGGCGGCCCATCCCCGGTCGGCGCACTTCCCGACGGGCTAGAGCCACGGGACCAAGTGCGTTCGGAAGCTCTCGTGGCCGCCGACGAACACGCACCGCTCTGTGTTTAATGCGCGGGTGACCAAACCCCGGTTCGGGGGCCCGAAGGCGGCCCATCCCCGGTCGGCGCACTTCCCGACGGGCTAGAGCCACGGGACCAAGTGCGTTCGGAAGCTCTCGTGGCCGCCGACGAACACGCACCGCTCTGTGTTTAATGCGCGGGTGACCAAACCCCGGTTCGGGGGCCCGAAGGCGGCCCATCCCCGGTCGGCGCACTTCCCGACGGGCTAGAGCCACGGGACCAAGTGCGTTCGGAAGCTCTCGTGGCCGCCGACGAACACGCACCGCTCTGTGTTTAATGCGCGGGTGACCAAACCCCGGTTCGGGGGCCCGAAGGCGGCCCATCCCCGGTCGGCGCACTTCCCGACGGGCTAGAGCCACGGGACCAAGTGCGTTCGGAAGCTCTCGTGGCCGCCGACGAACACGCACCGCTCTGTGTTTAATGCGCGGGTGACCAAACCCCGGTTCGGGGGCCCGAAGGCGGCCCATCCCCGGTCGGCGCACTTCCCGACGGGCTAGAGCCACGGGACCAAGTGCGTTCGGAAGCTCTCGTGGCCGCCGACGAACACGCACCGCTCTGTGTTTAATGCGCGGGTGACCAAACCCCGGTTCGGGGGCCCGAAGGCGGCCCATCCCCGGTCGGCGCACTTCCCGACGGGCTAGAGCCACGGGACCAAGTGCGTTCGGAAGCTCTCGTGGCCGCCGACGAACACGCACCGCTCTGTGTTTAGGAGGAGAAGGAGGAGGCCCCGCGCCGGGTGTGCGTGTCGGCTGAACCGAGGGAGATGGAGCAATTAACAGAATTGGATCGAAGCGGCGAAAATTTTCTAAGTCCGACGCTGGTCCCCAGATGACGGCGTACCCATCTTCAGGGCGACAACCAGGTAGGCGTGTTGGTTTCGCCTGGCCTAGGGCCCCCATGTAGACGGACATTTTGAAAAAACACTTCCTCACCGTATATAGGGAGACTGTGTTCCAAGTCCATTAAGCCAATGCAGAAGGCTGGGACCGAGGATGGAGGCGGTAGGCCGGGCACGAACTACACTTCCCGACGGGCTAGAGCCACGGGACCAAGGGCTTTCGGAACCTCTCGTGGCCGCCGACGAACACGCACCGCTATGGGTTTAATGCGCCGGTGACCAAACCCCGGTTCGGGGGCCCGAAGGCGGCCCATCCCCGGTCGGCGCACTTCCCGACGGGCTAGAGCCACGGGACCAAGTGCGTTCGGAAGCTCTCGTGGCCGCCGACGAACACGCACCGCTCTGTGTTTAATGCGCGGGTGACCAAACCCCGGTTCGGGGGCCCGAAGGCGGCCCATCCCCGGTCGGCGCACTTCCCGACGGGCTAGAGCCACGGGACCAAGTGCGTTCGGAAGCTCTCGTGGCCGCCGACGAACACGCACCGCTCTGTGTTTAATGCGCGGGTGACCAAACCCCGGTTCGGGGGCCCGAAGGCGGCCCATCCCCGGTCGGCGCACTTCCCGACGGGCTAGAGCCACGGGACCAAGTGCGTTCGGAAGCTCTCGTGGCCGCCGACGAACACGCACCGCTCTGTGTTTAATGCGCGGGTGACCAAACCCCGGTTCGGGGGCCCGAAGGCGGCCCATCCCCGGTCGGCGCACTTCCCGACGGGCTAGAGCCACGGGACCAAGTGCGTTCGGAAGCTCTCGTGGCCGCCGACGAACACGCACCGCTCTGTGTTTAATGCGCGGGTGACCAAACCCCGGTTCGGGGGCCCGAAGGCGGCCCATCCCCGGTCGGCGCACTTCCCGACGGGCTAGAGCCACGGGACCAAGTGCGTTCGGAAGCTCTCGTGGCCGCCGACGAACACGCACCGCTCTGTGTTTAATGCGCGGGTGACCAAACCCCGGTTCGGGGGCCCGAAGGCGGCCCATCCCCGGTCGGCGCACTTCCCGACGGGCTAGAGCCACGGGACCAAGTGCGTTCGGAAGCTCTCGTGGCCGCCGACGAACACGCACCGCTCTGTGTTTAATGCGCGGGTGACCAAACCCCGGTTCGGGGGCCCGAAGGCGGCCCATCCCCGGTCGGCGCACTTCCCGACGGGCTAGAGCCACGGGACCAAGTGCGTTCGGAAGCTCTCGTGGCCGCCGACGAACACGCACCGCTCTGTGTTTAATGCGCGGGTGACCAAACCCCGGTTCGGGGGCCCGAAGGCGGCCCATCCCCGGTCGGCGCACTTCCCGACGGGCTAGAGCCACGGGACCAAGTGCGTTCGGAAGCTCTCGTGGCCGCCGACGAACACGCACCGCTCTGTGTTTAGGAGGAGAAGGAGGAGGCCCCGCGCCGGGTGTGCGTGTCGGCTGAACCGAGGGAGATGGAGCAATTAACAGAATTGGATCGAAGCGGCGAAAATTTTCTAAGTCCGACGCTGGTCCCCAGATGACGGCGTACCCATCTTCAGGGCGACAACCAGGTAGGCGTGTTGGTTTCGCCTGGCCTAGGGCCCCCATGTAGACGGACATTTTGAAAAAACACTTCCTCACCGTATATAGGGAGACTGTGTTCCAAGTCCATTAAGCCAATGCAGAAGGCTGGGACCGAGGATGGAGGCGGTAGGCCGGGCACGAACTACACTTCCCGACGGGCTAGAGCCACGGGACCAAGGGCTTTCGGAACCTCTCGTGGCCGCCGACGAACACGCACCGCTCTGTGTTTAATGCGCGGGTGACCA
>NW_028293058.1:50000-52500 GCF_960531495.2 Zeus faber | reverse complement strand
GTAGGCGTGTTGGTTTCGCCTGGCCTAGGGCCCCCATGTAGACGGACATTTTGAAAAAACACTTCCTCACCGTATATAGGGAGACTGTGTTCCAAGTCCATTAAGCCAATGCAGAAGGCTGGGACCGAGGATGGAGGCGGTAGGCCGGGCACGAACTACACTTCCCGACGGGCTAGAGCCACGGGACCAAGGGCTTTCGGAACCTCTCGTGGCCGCCGACGAACACGCACTGCTATGGGTTTAATGCGCCGGTGACCAAACCCCGGTTCGGGGGCCCGAAGGCGGCCCATCCCCGGTCGGCGCACTTCCCGACGGGCTAGAGCCACGGGACCAAGTGCGTTCGGAAGCTCTCGTGGCCGCCGACGAACACGCACCGCTCTGTGTTTAATGCGCGGGTGACCAAACCCCGGTTCGGGGGCCCGAAGGCGGCCCATCCCCGGTCGGCGCACTTCCCGACGGGCTAGAGCCACGGGACCAAGTGCGTTCGGAAGCTCTCGTGGCCGCCGACGAACACGCACCGCTCTGTGTTTAATGCGCGGGTGACCAAACCCCGGTTCGGGGGCCCGAAGGCGGCCCATCCCCGGTCGGCGCACTTCCCGACGGGCTAGAGCCACGGGACCAAGTGCGTTCGGCAGCTCTCGTGGCCGCCGACGAACACGCACCGCTCTGTGTTTAATGCGCGGGTGACCAAACCCCGGTTCGGGGGCCCGAAGGCGGCCCATCCCCGGTCGGCGCACTTCCCGACGGGCTAGAGCCACGGGACCAAGTGCGTTCGGCAGCTCTCGTGGCCGCCGACGAACACGCACCGCTCTGTGTTTAATGCGCGGGTGACCAAACCCCGGTTCGGGGGCCCGAAGGCGGCCCATCCCCGGTCGGCGCACTTCCCGACGGGCTAGAGCCACGGGACCAAGTGCGTTCGGAAGCTCTCGTGGCCGCCGACGAACACGCACCGCTCTGTGTTTAATGCGCGGGTGACCAAACCCCGGTTCGGGGGCCCGAAGGCGGCCCATCCCCGGTCGGCGCACTTCCCGACGGGCTAGAGCCACGGGACCAAGTGCGTTCGGAAGCTCTCGTGGCCGCCGACGAACACGCACCGCTCTGTGTTTAGGAGGAGAAGGAGGAGGCCCCGCGCCGGGTGTGCGTGTCGGCTGAACCGAGGGAGATGGAGCAATTAACAGAATTGGATCGAAGCGGCGAAAATTTTCTAAGTCCGACGCTGGTCCCCAGATGACGGCGTACCCATCTTCAGGGCGACAACCAGGTAGGCGTGTTGGTTTCGCCTGGCCTAGGGCCCCCATGTAGACGGACATTTTGAAAAAACACTTCCTCACCGTATATAGGGAGACTGTGTTCCAAGTCCATTAAGCCAATGCAGAAGGCTGGGACCGAGGATGGAGGCGGTAGGCCGGGCACGAACTACACTTCCCGACGGGCTAGAGCCACGGGACCAAGGGCTTTCGGAACCTCTCGTGGCCGCCGACGAACACGCACTGCTATGGGTTTAATGCGCCGGTGACCAAACCCCGGTTCGGGGGCCCGAAGGCGGCCCATCCCCGGTCGGCGCACTTCCCGACGGGCTAGAGCCACGGGACCAAGTGCGTTCGGAAGCTCTCGTGGCCGCCGACGAACACGCCCTGCTCTGGGTTTAATGCGCCGTTGGCAAAGCCCCGGTCCGGGGCCCGGAAGGCGGCCGTGTCCGTGTCCGTGTCCGTGTCCGTGTCCGTGTCCGTGTCCGTGTCCCGTGTCCCGTGTCCCGTGTCCCGAGTTCCGAGTTCCGAGTTCCGAGTTCCGAGTTCCGCGTCCGCGTCCGCGTCCCCGTCCCCGTCCCCGTCCCCGTCCCCGTCCCCGTTCGAACACATATCAATGGATTGAATCGGCGAGGATTTAATATTTTTATTTTTCCACAAGTCCGACGCAGAACCCCAGTTGCAGCCGTCCCCATCTTCAGGGCGACAATCAGGCAGGCGTGTTGGTTTCATCTGGCCTCGGGCACCCCCTGTAAACACTCACCTTACTAAAACACCTCCTCACCGTTTATAGGGAGCCAGAGTCCCAGAGGCACGGAGGCGATGCAACTGGATGGGAGCGGCGAGGATTTTTTCAAAGTCCGACGAAGAACACCAGTTGCAGCCGTCCCCATCTTCAGGGCGACAACCAGGTAGGCGTGTTGGTTTCGCCTGGCCTAGGGCCCCTATGTAAACGGCCATTTTGATAAAACACTTCCTCACCGTATATGTGGGGAGGCACCTCTCTGGAGGGACTGGAGACAGGAGTGTGTGAGTGAGTGAAATTAGCAGCAGCTTAAGCACCGCCACCACCACTGTGTGTCCCGGCCCAGATTGGGGCCTCCCCACAGGATGTGCAATAGTGACCCCCCACGTGAGTGCCCCACGCCGTTCACCCGGCCGGTTCGCCTACTCACGACCCACGGGGGTCCGCAACCCGCACGGCAGCCGCTCGGGGCCCGAGACGACGGGCGTCTCGAAAGCTCCCACGGCGC
>NW_028293058.1:35000-37500 GCF_960531495.2 Zeus faber | reverse complement strand
GCCGCCGACGAACACGCACCGCTCTGTGTTTAATGCGCGGGTGACCAAACCCCGGTTCGGGGGCCCGAAGGCGGCCCATCCCCGGTCGGCGCACTTCCCGACGGGCTAGAGCCACGGGACCAAGTGCGTTCGGCAGCTCTCGTGGCCGCCGACGAACACGCACCGCTCTGTGTTTAATGCGCGGGTGACCAAACCCCGGTTCGGGGGCCCGAAGGCGGCCCATCCCCGGTCGGCGCACTTCCCGACGGGCTAGAGCCACGGGACCAAGTGCGTTCGGAAGCTCTCGTGGCCGCCGACGAACACGCACCGCTCTGTGTTTAATGCGCGGGTGACCAAACCCCGGTTCGGGGGCCCGAAGGCGGCCCATCCCCGGTCGGCGCACTTCCCGACGGGCTAGAGCCACGGGACCAAGTGCGTTCGGAAGCTCTCGTGGCCGCCGACGAACACGCACCGCTCTGTGTTTAATGCGCGGGTGACCAAACCCCGGTTCGGGGGCCCGAAGGCGGCCCATCCCCGGTCGGCGCACTTCCCGACGGGCTAGAGCCACGGGACCAAGTGCGTTCGGAAGCTCTCGTGGCCGCCGACGAACACGCACCGCTCTGTGTTTAGGAGGAGAAGGAGGAGGCCCCGCGCCGGGTGTGCGTGTCGGCTGAACCGAGGGAGATGGAGCAATTAACAGAATTGGATCGAAGCGGCGAAAATTTTCTAAGTCCGACGCTGGTCCCCAGATGACGGCGTACCCATCTTCAGGGCGACAACCAGGTAGGCGTGTTGGTTTCGCCTGGCCTAGGGCCCCCATGTAGACGGACATTTTGAAAAAACACTTCCTCACCGTATATAGGGAGACTGTGTTCCAAGTCCATTAAGCCAATGCAGAAGGCTGGGACCGAGGATGGAGGCGGTAGGCCGGGCACGAACTACACTTCCCGACGGGCTAGAGCCACGGGACCAAGGGCTTTCGGAACCTCTCGTGGCCGCCGACGAACACGCACTGCTATGGGTTTAATGCGCCGGTGACCAAACCCCGGTTCGGGGGCACGAAGGCGGCCCATCCCCGGTCGGCGCACTTCCCGACGGGCTAGAGCCACGGGACCAAGTGCGTTCGGAAGCTCTCGTGGCCGCCGACGAACACGCACCGCTCTGTGTTTAATGCGCGGGTGACCAAACCCCGGTTCGGGGGCCCGAAGGCGGCCCATCCCCGGTCGGCGCACTTCCCGACGGGCTAGAGCCACGGGACCAAGTGCGTTCGGAAGCTCTCGTGGCCGCCGACGAACACGCACCGCTCTGTGTTTAATGCGCGGGTGACCAAACCCCGGTTCGGGGGCCCGAAGGCGGCCCATCCCCGGTCGGCGCACTTCCCGACGGGCTAGAGCCACGGGACCAAGTGCGTTCGGCAGCTCTCGTGGCCGCCGACGAACACGCACCGCTCTGTGTTTAATGCGCGGGTGACCAAACCCCGGTTCGGGGGCCCGAAGGCGGCCCATCCCCGGTCGGCGCACTTCCCGACGGGCTAGAGCCACGGGACCAAGTGCGTTCGGCAGCTCTCGTGGCCGCCGACGAACACGCACCGCTCTGTGTTTAATGCGCGGGTGACCAAACCCCGGTTCGGGGGCCCGAAGGCGGCCCATCCCCGGTCGGCGCACTTCCCGACGGGCTAGAGCCACGGGACCAAGTGCGTTCGGAAGCTCTCGTGGCCGCCGACGAACACGCACCGCTCTGTGTTTAATGCGCGGGTGACCAAACCCCGGTTCGGGGGCCCGAAGGCGGCCCATCCCCGGTCGGCGCACTTCCCGACGGGCTAGAGCCACGGGACCAAGTGCGTTCGGAAGCTCTCGTGGCCGCCGACGAACACGCACCGCTCTGTGTTTAGGAGGAGAAGGAGGAGGCCCCGCGCCGGGTGTGCGTGTCGGCTGAACCGAGGGAGATGGAGCAATTAACAGAATTGGATCGAAGCGGCGAAAATTTTCTAAGTCCGACGCTGGTCCCCAGATGACGGCGTACCCATCTTCAGGGCGACAACCAGGTAGGCGTGTTGGTTTCGCCTGGCCTAGGGCCCCCATGTAGACGGACATTTTGAAAAAACACTTCCTCACCGTATATAGGGAGACTGTGTTCCAAGTCCATTAAGCCAATGCAGAAGGCTGGGACCGAGGATGGAGGCGGTAGGCCGGGCACGAACTACACTTCCCGACGGGCTAGAGCCACGGGACCAAGGGCTTTCGGAACCTCTCGTGGCCGCCGACGAACACGCACTGCTATGGGTTTAATGCGCCGGTGACCAAACCCCGGTTCGGGGGCCCGAAGGCGGCCCATCCCCGGTCGGCGCACTTCCCGACGGGCTAGAGCCACGGGACCAAGTGCGTTCGGAAGCTCTCGTGGCCGCCGACGAACACGCCCTGCTCTGGGTTTAATGCGCCGTTGGCAAAGCCCCGGTCCGGGGCCCGGAAGGCGGCCGTGTCCGTGTCCGTGTCCGTGTCCGTGTCCGTGTCCGTGTCCGTGT
>NW_028293059.1:0-15000 GCF_960531495.2 Zeus faber | reverse complement strand
GCGGCCCATCCCCGGTCGGCGCACTTCCCGACGGGCTAGAGCCACGGGACCAAGTGCGTTCGGAAGCTCTCGTGGCCGCCGACGAACACGCACCGCTCTGTGTTTAATGCGCGGGTGACCAAACCCCGGTTCGGGGGCCCGAAGGCGGCCCATCCCCGGTCGGCGCACTTCCCGACGGGCTAGAGCCACGGGACCAAGTGCGTTCGGAAGCTCTCGTGGCCGCCGACGAACACGCACCGCTCTGTGTTTAATGCGCGGGTGACCAAACCCCGGTTCGGGGGCCCGAAGGCGGCCCATCCCCGGTCGGCGCACTTCCCGACGGGCTAGAGCCACGGGACCAAGTGCGTTCGGAAGCTCTCGTGGCCGCCGACGAACACGCACCGCTCTGTGTTTAATGCGCGGGTGACCAAACCCCGGTTCGGGGGCCCGAAGGCGGCCCATCCCCGGTCGGCGCACTTCCCGACGGGCTAGAGCCACGGGACCAAGTGCGTTCGGAAGCTCTCGTGGCCGCCGACGAACACGCACCGCTCTGTGTTTAATGCGCGGGTGACCAAACCCCGGTTCGGGGGCCCGAAGGCGGCCCATCCCCGGTCGGCGCACTTCCCGACGGGCTAGAGCCACGGGACCAAGTGCGTTCGGAAGCTCTCGTGGCCGCCGACGAACACGCACCGCTCTGTGTTTAATGCGCGGGTGACCAAACCCCGGTTCGGGGGCCCGAAGGCGGCCCATCCCCGGTCGGCGCACTTCCCGACGGGCTAGAGCCACGGGACCAAGTGCGTTCGGAAGCTCTCGTGGCCGCCGACGAACACGCACCGCTCTGTGTTTAATGCGCGGGTGACCAAACCCCGGTTCGGGGGCCCGAAGGCGGCCCATCCCCGGTCGGCGCACTTCCCGACGGGCTAGAGCCACGGGACCAAGTGCGTTCGGAAGCTCTCGTGGCCGCCGACGAACACGCACCGCTCTGTGTTTAATGCGCGGGTGACCAAACCCCGGTTCGGGGGCCCGAAGGCGGCCCATCCCCGGTCGGCGCACTTCCCGACGGGCTAGAGCCACGGGACCAAGTGCGTTCGGAAGCTCTCGTGGCCGCCGACGAACACGCACCGCTCTGTGTTTAATGCGCGGGTGACCAAACCCCGGTTCGGGGGCCCGAAGGCGGCCCATCCCCGGTCGGCGCACTTCCCGACGGGCTAGAGCCACGGGACCAAGTGCGTTCGGAAGCTCTCGTGGCCGCCGACGAACACGCACCGCTCTGTGTTTAATGCGCGGGTGACCAAACCCCGGTTCGGGGGCCCGAAGGCGGCCCATCCCCGGTCGGCGCACTTCCCGACGGGCTAGAGCCACGGGACCAAGTGCGTTCGGAAGCTCTCGTGGCCGCCGACGAACACGCACCGCTCTGTGTTTAATGCGCGGGTGACCAAACCCCGGTTCGGGGGCCCGAAGGCGGCCCATCCCCGGTCGGCGCACTTCCCGACGGGCTAGAGCCACGGGACCAAGTGCGTTCGGAAGCTCTCGTGGCCGCCGACGAACACGCACCGCTCTGTGTTTAATGCGCGGGTGACCAAACCCCGGTTCGGGGGCCCGAAGGCGGCCCATCCCCGGTCGGCGCACTTCCCGACGGGCTAGAGCCACGGGACCAAGTGCGTTCGGAAGCTCTCGTGGCCGCCGACGAACACGCACCGCTCTGTGTTTAATGCGCGGGTGACCAAACCCCGGTTCGGGGGCCCGAAGGCGGCCCATCCCCGGTCGGCGCACTTCCCGACGGGCTAGAGCCACGGGACCAAGTGCGTTCGGAAGCTCTCGTGGCCGCCGACGAACACGCACCGCTCTGTGTTTAATGCGCGGGTGACCAAACCCCGGTTCGGGGGCCCGAAGGCGGCCCATCCCCGGTCGGCGCACTTCCCGACGGGCTAGAGCCACGGGACCAAGTGCGTTCGGAAGCTCTCGTGGCCGCCGACGAACACGCACCGCTCTGTGTTTAATGCGCGGGTGACCAAACCCCGGTTCGGGGGCCCGAAGGCGGCCCATCCCCGGTCGGCGCACTTCCCGACGGGCTAGAGCCACGGGACCAAGTGCGTTCGGAAGCTCTCGTGGCCGCCGACGAACACGCACCGCTCTGTGTTTAGGAGGAGAAGGAGGAGGCCCCGCGCCGGGTGTGCGTGTCGGCTGAACCGAGGGAGATGGAGCAATTAACAGAATTGGATCGAAGCGGCGAAAATTTTCTAAGTCCGACGCTGGTCCCCAGATGACGGCGTACCCATCTTCAGGGCGACAACCAGGTAGGCGTGTTGGTTTCGCCTGGCCTAGGGCCCCCATGTAGACGGACATTTTGAAAAAACACTTCCTCACCGTATATAGGGAGACTGTGTTCCAAGTCCATTAAGCCAATGCAGAAGGCTGGGACCGAGGATGGAGGCGGTAGGCCGGGCACGAACTACACTTCCCGACGGGCTAGAGCCACGGGACCAAGGGCTTTCGGAACCTCTCGTGGCCGCCGACGAACACGCACTGCTATGGGTTTAATGCGCCGGTGACCAAACCCCGGTTCGGGGGCCCGAAGGCGGCCCATCCCCGGTCGGCGCACTTCCCGACGGGCTAGAGCCACGGGACCAAGTGCGTTCGGAAGCTCTCGTGGCCGCCGACGAACACGCACCGCTCTGTGTTTAATGCGCGGGTGACCAAACCCCGGTTCGGGGGCCCGAAGGCGGCCCATCCCCGGTCGGCGCACTTCCCGACGGGCTAGAGCCACGGGACCAAGTGCGTTCGGAAGCTCTCGTGGCCGCCGACGAACACGCACCGCTCTGTGTTTAATGCGCGGGTGACCAAACCCCGGTTCGGGGGCCCGAAGGCGGCCCATCCCCGGTCGGCGCACTTCCCGACGGGCTAGAGCCACGGGACCAAGTGCGTTCGGAAGCTCTCGTGGCCGCCGACGAACACGCACCGCTCTGTGTTTAATGCGCGGGTGACCAAACCCCGGTTCGGGGGCCCGAAGGCGGCCCATCCCCGGTCGGCGCACTTCCCGACGGGCTAGAGCCACGGGACCAAGTGCGTTCGGAAGCTCTCGTGGCCGCCGACGAACACGCACCGCTCTGTGTTTAATGCGCGGGTGACCAAACCCCGGTTCGGGGGCCCGAAGGCGGCCCATCCCCGGTCGGCGCACTTCCCGACGGGCTAGAGCCACGGGACCAAGTGCGTTCGGAAGCTCTCGTGGCCGCCGACGAACACGCACCGCTCTGTGTTTAATGCGCGGGTGACCAAACCCCGGTTCGGGGGCCCGAATGCGGCCCATCCCCGGTCGGCGCACTTCCCGACGGGCTAGAGCCACGGGACCAAGTGCGTTCGGAAGCTCTCGTGGCCGCCGACGAACACGCACCGCTCTGTGTTTAATGCGCGGGTGACCAAACCCCGGTTCGGGGGCCCGAAGGCGGCCCATCCCCGGTCGGCGCACTTCCCGACGGGCTAGAGCCACGGGACCAAGTGCGTTCGGAAGCTCTCGTGGCCGCCGACGAACACGCACCGCTCTGTGTTTAATGCGCGGGTGACCAAACCCCGGTTCGGGGGCCCGAAGGCGGCCCATCCCCGGTCGGCGCACTTCCCGACGGGCTAGAGCCACGGGACCAAGTGCGTTCGGAAGCTCTCGTGGCCGCCGACGAACACGCACCGCTCTGTGTTTAATGCGCGGGTGACCAAACCCCGGTTCGGGGGCCCGAAGGCGGCCCATCCCCGGTCGGCGCACTTCCCGACGGGCTAGAGCCACGGGACCAAGTGCGTTCGGAAGCTCTCGTGGCCGCCGACGAACACGCACCGCTCTGTGTTTAATGCGCGGGTGACCAAACCCCGGTTCGGGGGCCCGAAGGCGGCCCATCCCCGGTCGGCGCACTTCCCGACGGGCTAGAGCCACGGGACCAAGTGCGTTCGGAAGCTCTCGTGGCCGCCGACGAACACGCACCGCTCTGTGTTTAATGCGCGGGTGACCAAACCCCGGTTCGGGGGCCCGAAGGCGGCCCATCCCCGGTCGGCGCACTTCCCGACGGGCTAGAGCCACGGGACCAAGTGCGTTCGGAAGCTCTCGTGGCCGCCGACGAACACGCACCGCTCTGTGTTTAATGCGCGGGTGACCAAACCCCGGTTCGGGGGCCCGAAGGCGGCCCATCCCCGGTCGGCGCACTTCCCGACGGGCTAGAGCCACGGGACCAAGTGCGTTCGGAAGCTCTCGTGGCCGCCGACGAACACGCACCGCTCTGTGTTTAATGCGCGGGTGACCAAACCCCGGTTCGGGGGCCCGAAGGCGGCCCATCCCCGGTCGGCGCACTTCCCGACGGGCTAGAGCCACGGGACCAAGTGCGTTCGGAAGCTCTCGTGGCCGCCGACGAACACGCACCGCTCTGTGTTTAATGCGCGGGTGACCAAACCCCGGTTCGGGGGCCCGAAGGCGGCCCATCCCCGGTCGGCGCACTTCCCGACGGGCTAGAGCCACGGGACCAAGTGCGTTCGGAAGCTCTCGTGGCCGCCGACGAACACGCACCGCTCTGTGTTTAATGCGCGGGTGACCAAACCCCGGTTCGGGGGCCCGAAGGCGGCCCATCCCCGGTCGGCGCACTTCCCGACGGGCTAGAGCCACGGGACCAAGTGCGTTCGGAAGCTCTCGTGGCCGCCGACGAACACGCACCGCTCTGTGTTTAATGCGCGGGTGACCAAACCCCGGTTCGGGGGCCCGAAGGCGGCCCATCCCCGGTCGGCGCACTTCCCGACGGGCTAGAGCCACGGGACCAAGTGCGTTCGGAAGCTCTCGTGGCCGCCGACGAACACGCACCGCTCTGTGTTTAATGCGCGGGTGACCAAACCCCGGTTCGGGGGCCCGAAGGCGGCCCATCCCCGGTCGGCGCACTTCCCGACGGGCTAGAGCCACGGGACCAAGTGCGTTCGGAAGCTCTCGTGGCCGCCGACGAACACGCACCGCTCTGTGTTTAATGCGCGGGTGACCAAACCCCGGTTCGGGGGCCCGAAGGCGGCCCATCCCCGGTCGGCGCACTTCCCGACGGGCTAGAGCCACGGGACCAAGTGCGTTCGGAAGCTCTCGTGGCCGCCGACGAACACGCACCGCTCTGTGTTTAATGCGCGGGTGACCAAACCCCGGTTCGGGGGCCCGAAGGCGGCCCATCCCCGGTCGGCGCACTTCCCGACGGGCTAGAGCCACGGGACCAAGTGCGTTCGGAAGCTCTCGTGGCCGCCGACGAACACGCACCGCTCTGTGTTTAATGCGCGGGTGACCAAACCCCGGTTCGGGGGCCCGAAGGCGGCCCATCCCCGGTCGGCGCACTTCCCGACGGGCTAGAGCCACGGGACCAAGTGCGTTCGGAAGCTCTCGTGGCCGCCGACGAACACGCACCGCTCTGTGTTTAATGCGCGGGTGACCAAACCCCGGTTCGGGGGCCCGAAGGCGGCCCATCCCCGGTCGGCGCACTTCCCGACGGGCTAGAGCCACGGGACCAAGTGCGTTCGGAAGCTCTCGTGGCCGCCGACGAACACGCACCGCTCTGTGTTTAATGCGCGGGTGACCAAACCCCGGTTCGGGGGCCCGAAGGCGGCCCATCCCCGGTCGGCGCACTTCCCGACGGGCTAGAGCCACGGGACCAAGTGCGTTCGGAAGCTCTCGTGGCCGCCGACGAACACGCACCGCTCTGTGTTTAATGCGCGGGTGACCAAACCCCGGTTCGGGGGCCCGAAGGCGGCCCATCCCCGGTCGGCGCACTTCCCGACGGGCTAGAGCCACGGGACCAAGTGCGTTCGGAAGCTCTCGTGGCCGCCGACGAACACGCACCGCTCTGTGTTTAATGCGCGGGTGACCAAACCCCGGTTCGGGGGCCCGAAGGCGGCCCATCCCCGGTCGGCGCACTTCCCGACGGGCTAGAGCCACGGGACCAAGTGCGTTCGGAAGCTCTCGTGGCCGCCGACGAACACGCACCGCTCTGTGTTTAATGCGCGGGTGACCAAACCCCGGTTCGGGGGCCCGAAGGCGGCCCATCCCCGGTCGGCGCACTTCCCGACGGGCTAGAGCCACGGGACCAAGTGCGTTCGGAAGCTCTCGTGGCCGCCGACGAACACGCACCGCTCTGTGTTTAGGAGGAGAAGGAGGAGGCCCCGCGCCGGGTGTGCGTGTCGGCTGAACCGAGGGAGATGGAGCAATTAACAGAATTGGATCGAAGCGGCGAAAATTTTCTAAGTCCGACGCTGGTCCCCAGATGACGGCGTACCCATCTTCAGGGCGACAACCAGGTAGGCGTGTTGGTTTCGCCTGGCCTAGGGCCCCCATGTAGACGGACATTTTGAAAAAACACTTCCTCACCGTATATAGGGAGACTGTGTTCCAAGTCCATTAAGCCAATGCAGAAGGCTGGGACCGAGGATGGAGGCGGTAGGCCGGGCACGAACTACACTTCCCGACGGGCTAGAGCCACGGGACCAAGGGCTTTCGGAACCTCTCGTGGCCGCCGACGAACACGCACTGCTATGGGTTTAATGCGCGGGTGACCAAACCCCGGTTCGGGGGCCCGAAGGCGGCCCATCCCCGGTCGGCGCACTTCCCGACGGGCTAGAGCCACGGGACCAAGTGCGTTCGGAAGCTCTCGTGGCCGCCGACGAACACGCACCGCTCTGTGTTTAATGCGCGGGTGACCAAACCCCGGTTCGGGGGCCCGAAGGCGGCCCATCCCCGGTCGGCGCACTTCCCGACGGGCTAGAGCCACGGGACCAAGTGCGTTCGGAAGCTCTCGTGGCCGCCGACGAACACGCACCGCTCTGTGTTTAATGCGCGGGTGACCAAACCCCGGTTCGGGGGCCCGAAGGCGGCCCATCCCCGGTCGGCGCACTTCCCGACGGGCTAGAGCCACGGGACCAAGTGCGTTCGGAAGCTCTCGTGGCCGCCGACGAACACGCACCGCTCTGTGTTTAATGCGCGGGTGACCAAACCCCGGTTCGGGGGCCCGAAGGCGGCCCATCCCCGGTCGGCGCACTTCCCGACGGGCTAGAGCCACGGGACCAAGTGCGTTCGGAAGCTCTCGTGGCCGCCGACGAACACGCACCGCTCTGTGTTTAATGCGCGGGTGACCAAACCCCGGTTCGGGGGCCCGAAGGCGGCCCATCCCCGGTCGGCGCACTTCCCGACGGGCTAGAGCCACGGGACCAAGTGCGTTCGGAAGCTCTCGTGGCCGCCGACGAACACGCACCGCTCTGTGTTTAATGCGCGGGTGACCAAACCCCGGTTCGGGGGCCCGAAGGCGGCCCATCCCCGGTCGGCGCACTTCCCGACGGGCTAGAGCCACGGGACCAAGTGCGTTCGGAAGCTCTCGTGGCCGCCGACGAACACGCACCGCTCTGTGTTTAATGCGCGGGTGACCAAACCCCGGTTCGGGGGCCCGAAGGCGGCCCATCCCCGGTCGGCGCACTTCCCGACGGGCTAGAGCCACGGGACCAAGTGCGTTCGGAAGCTCTCGTGGCCGCCGACGAACACGCACCGCTCTGTGTTTAATGCGCGGGTGACCAAACCCCGGTTCGGGGGCCCGAAGGCGGCCCATCCCCGGTCGGCGCACTTCCCGACGGGCTAGAGCCACGGGACCAAGTGCGTTCGGAAGCTCTCGTGGCCGCCGACGAACACGCACCGCTCTGTGTTTAATGCGCGGGTGACCAAACCCCGGTTCGGGGGCCCGAAGGCGGCCCATCCCCGGTCGGCGCACTTCCCGACGGGCTAGAGCCACGGGACCAAGTGCGTTCGGAAGCTCTCGTGGCCGCCGACGAACACGCACCGCTCTGTGTTTAATGCGCGGGTGACCAAACCCCGGTTCGGGGGCCCGAAGGCGGCCCATCCCCGGTCGGCGCACTTCCCGACGGGCTAGAGCCACGGGACCAAGTGCGTTCGGAAGCTCTCGTGGCCGCCGACGAACACGCACCGCTCTGTGTTTAATGCGCGGGTGACCAAACCCCGGTTCGGGGGCCCGAAGGCGGCCCATCCCCGGTCGGCGCACTTCCCGACGGGCTAGAGCCACGGGACCAAGTGCGTTCGGAAGCTCTCGTGGCCGCCGACGAACACGCACCGCTCTGTGTTTAATGCGCGGGTGACCAAACCCCGGTTCGGGGGCCCGAAGGCGGCCCATCCCCGGTCGGCGCACTTCCCGACGGGCTAGAGCCACGGGACCAAGTGCGTTCGGAAGCTCTCGTGGCCGCCGACGAACACGCACCGCTCTGTGTTTAATGCGCGGGTGACCAAACCCCGGTTCGGGGGCCCGAAGGCGGCCCATCCCCGGTCGGCGCACTTCCCGACGGGCTAGAGCCACGGGACCAAGTGCGTTCGGAAGCTCTCGTGGCCGCCGACGAACACGCACCGCTCTGTGTTTAATGCGCGGGTGACCAAACCCCGGTTCGGGGGCCCGAAGGCGGCCCATCCCCGGTCGGCGCACTTCCCGACGGGCTAGAGCCACGGGACCAAGTGCGTTCGGAAGCTCTCGTGGCCGCCGACGAACACGCACCGCTCTGTGTTTAATGCGCGGGTGACCAAACCCCGGTTCGGGGGCCCGAAGGCGGCCCATCCCCGGTCGGCGCACTTCCCGACGGGCTAGAGCCACGGGACCAAGTGCGTTCGGAAGCTCTCGTGGCCGCCGACGAACACGCACCGCTCTGTGTTTAATGCGCGGGTGACCAAACCCCGGTTCGGGGGCCCGAAGGCGGCCCATCCCCGGTCGGCGCACTTCCCGACGGGCTAGAGCCACGGGACCAAGTGCGTTCGGAAGCTCTCGTGGCCGCCGACGAACACGCACCGCTCTGTGTTTAATGCGCGGGTGACCAAACCCCGGTTCGGGGGCCCGAAGGCGGCCCATCCCCGGTCGGCGCACTTCCCGACGGGCTAGAGCCACGGGACCAAGTGCGTTCGGAAGCTCTCGTGGCCGCCGACGAACACGCACCGCTCTGTGTTTAATGCGCGGGTGACCAAACCCCGGTTCGGGGGCCCGAAGGCGGCCCATCCCCGGTCGGCGCACTTCCCGACGGGCTAGAGCCACGGGACCAAGTGCGTTCGGAAGCTCTCGTGGCCGCCGACGAACACGCACCGCTCTGTGTTTAATGCGCGGGTGACCAAACCCCGGTTCGGGGGCCCGAAGGCGGCCCATCCCCGGTCGGCGCACTTCCCGACGGGCTAGAGCCACGGGACCAAGTGCGTTCGGAAGCTCTCGTGGCCGCCGACGAACACGCACCGCTCTGTGTTTAATGCGCGGGTGACCAAACCCCGGTTCGGGGGCCCGAAGGCGGCCCATCCCCGGTCGGCGCACTTCCCGACGGGCTAGAGCCACGGGACCAAGTGCGTTCGGAAGCTCTCGTGGCCGCCGACGAACACGCACCGCTCTGTGTTTAGGAGGAGAAGGAGGAGGCCCCGCGCCGGGTGTGCGTGTCGGCTGAACCGAGGGAGATGGAGCAATTAACAGAATTGGATCGAAGCGGCGAAAATTTTCTAAGTCCGACGCTGGTCCCCAGATGACGGCGTACCCATCTTCAGGGCGACAACCAGGTAGGCGTGTTGGTTTCGCCTGGCCTAGGGCCCCCATGTAGACGGACATTTTGAAAAAACACTTCCTCACCGTATATAGGGAGACTGTGTTCCAAGTCCATTAAGCCAATGCAGAAGGCTGGGACCGAGGATGGAGGCGGTAGGCCGGGCACGAACTACACTTCCCGACGGGCTAGAGCCACGGGACCAAGGGCTTTCGGAACCTCTCGTGGCCGCCGACGAACACGCACTGCTATGGGTTTAATGCGCGGGTGACCAAACCCCGGTTCGGGGGCCCGAAGGCGGCCCATCCCCGGTCGGCGCACTTCCCGACGGGCTAGAGCCACGGGACCAAGTGCGTTCGGAAGCTCTCGTGGCCGCCGACGAACACGCACCGCTCTGTGTTTAATGCGCGGGTGACCAAACCCCGGTTCGGGGGCCCGAAGGCGGCCCATCCCCGGTCGGCGCACTTCCCGACGGGCTAGAGCCACGGGACCAAGTGCGTTCGGAAGCTCTCGTGGCCGCCGACGAACACGCACCGCTCTGTGTTTAATGCGCGGGTGACCAAACCCCGGTTCGGGGGCCCGAAGGCGGCCCATCCCCGGTCGGCGCACTTCCCGACGGGCTAGAGCCACGGGACCAAGTGCGTTCGGAAGCTCTCGTGGCCGCCGACGAACACGCACCGCTCTGTGTTTAATGCGCGGGTGACCAAACCCCGGTTCGGGGGCCCGAAGGCGGCCCATCCCCGGTCGGCGCACTTCCCGACGGGCTAGAGCCACGGGACCAAGTGCGTTCGGAAGCTCTCGTGGCCGCCGACGAACACGCACCGCTCTGTGTTTAATGCGCGGGTGACCAAACCCCGGTTCGGGGGCCCGAAGGCGGCCCATCCCCGGTCGGCGCACTTCCCGACGGGCTAGAGCCACGGGACCAAGTGCGTTCGGAAGCTCTCGTGGCCGCCGACGAACACGCACCGCTCTGTGTTTAATGCGCGGGTGACCAAACCCCGGTTCGGGGGCCCGAAGGCGGCCCATCCCCGGTCGGCGCACTTCCCGACGGGCTAGAGCCACGGGACCAAGTGCGTTCGGAAGCTCTCGTGGCCGCCGACGAACACGCACCGCTCTGTGTTTAATGCGCGGGTGACCAAACCCCGGTTCGGGGGCCCGAAGGCGGCCCATCCCCGGTCGGCGCACTTCCCGACGGGCTAGAGCCACGGGACCAAGTGCGTTCGGAAGCTCTCGTGGCCGCCGACGAACACGCACCGCTCTGTGTTTAATGCGCGGGTGACCAAACCCCGGTTCGGGGGCCCGAAGGCGGCCCATCCCCGGTCGGCGCACTTCCCGACGGGCTAGAGCCACGGGACCAAGTGCGTTCGGAAGCTCTCGTGGCCGCCGACGAACACGCACCGCTCTGTGTTTAATGCGCGGGTGACCAAACCCCGGTTCGGGGGCCCGAAGGCGGCCCATCCCCGGTCGGCGCACTTCCCGACGGGCTAGAGCCACGGGACCAAGTGCGTTCGGAAGCTCTCGTGGCCGCCGACGAACACGCACCGCTCTGTGTTTAATGCGCGGGTGACCAAACCCCGGTTCGGGGGCCCGAAGGCGGCCCATCCCCGGTCGGCGCACTTCCCGACGGGCTAGAGCCACGGGACCAAGTGCGTTCGGAAGCTCTCGTGGCCGCCGACGAACACGCACCGCTCTGTGTTTAATGCGCGGGTGACCAAACCCCGGTTCGGGGGCCCGAAGGCGGCCCATCCCCGGTCGGCGCACTTCCCGACGGGCTAGAGCCACGGGACCAAGTGCGTTCGGAAGCTCTCGTGGCCGCCGACGAACACGCACCGCTCTGTGTTTAATGCGCGGGTGACCAAACCCCGGTTCGGGGGCCCGAAGGCGGCCCATCCCCGGTCGGCGCACTTCCCGACGGGCTAGAGCCACGGGACCAAGTGCGTTCGGAAGCTCTCGTGGCCGCCGACGAACACGCACCGCTCTGTGTTTAATGCGCGGGTGACCAAACCCCGGTTCGGGGGCCCGAAGGCGGCCCATCCCCGGTCGGCGCACTTCCCGACGGGCTAGAGCCACGGGACCAAGTGCGTTCGGAAGCTCTCGTGGCCGCCGACGAACACGCACCGCTCTGTGTTTAATGCGCGGGTGACCAAACCCCGGTTCGGGGGCCCGAAGGCGGCCCATCCCCGGTCGGCGCACTTCCCGACGGGCTAGAGCCACGGGACCAAGTGCGTTCGGAAGCTCTCGTGGCCGCCGACGAACACGCACCGCTCTGTGTTTAATGCGCGGGTGACCAAACCCCGGTTCGGGGGCCCGAAGGCGGCCCATCCCCGGTCGGCGCACTTCCCGACGGGCTAGAGCCACGGGACCAAGTGCGTTCGGAAGCTCTCGTGGCCGCCGACGAACACGCACCGCTCTGTGTTTAATGCGCGGGGTGACCAAACCCCGGTTCGGGGGCCCGAAGGCGGCCCATCCCCGGTCGGCGCACTTCCCGACGGGCTAGAGCCACGGGACCAAGTGCGTTCGGAAGCTCTCGTGGCCGCCGACGAACACGCACCGCTCTGTGTTTAATGCGCGGGTGACCAAACCCCGGTTCGGGGGCCCGAAGGCGGCCCATCCCCGGTCGGCGCACTTCCCGACGGGCTAGAGCCACGGGACCAAGTGCGTTCGGAAGCTCTCGTGGCCGCCGACGAACACGCACCGCTCTGTGTTTAATGCGCGGGTGACCAAACCCCGGTTCGGGGGCCCGAAGGCGGCCCATCCCCGGTCGGCGCACTTCCCGACGGGCTAGAGCCACGGGACCAAGTGCGTTCGGAAGCTCTCGTGGCCGCCGACGAACACGCACCGCTCTGTGTTTAGGAGGAGAAGGAGGAGGCCCCGCGCCGGGTGTGCGTGTCGGCTGAACCGAGGGAGATGGAGCAATTAACAGAATTGGATCGAAGCGGCGAAAATTTTCTAAGTCCGACGCTGGTCCCCAGATGACGGCGTACCCATCTTCAGGGCGACAACCAGGTAGGCGTGTTGGTTTCGCCTGGCCTAGGGCCCCCATGTAGACGGACATTTTGAAAAAACACTTCCTCACCGTATATAGGGAGACTGTGTTCCAAGTCCATTAAGCCAATGCAGAAGGCTGGGACCGAGGATGGAGGCGGTAGGCCGGGCACGAACTACACTTCCCGACGGGCTAGAGCCACGGGACCAAGGGCTTTCGGAACCTCTCGTGGCCGCCGACGAACACGCACCGCTATGGGTTTAATGCGCCGGTGACCAAACCCCGGTTCGGGGCCCGAAGGCGGCCCATCCCCGGTCGGCGCACTTCCCGACGGGCTAGAGCCACGGGACCAAGTGCGTTCGGAAGCTCCCGTGGCCGCCGACGAACACGCCCTGCTCTGGGTTTAATGCGCCGTTGGCAAAGCCCCGGTCCGGGGCCCGGAAGGCGGCCGTGTCCGTGTCCGTGTCCGTGTCCGTGTCCGTGTCCGTGTCCGTGTCCCGTGTCCCGTGTCCCGAGTTCCGAGTTCCGAGTTCCGAGTTCCGAGTTCCGAGTTCCGCGTCCGCGTCCGCGTCCGCGTCCGCGTCCCCGTCCCCGTTCGAACACATATCAATGGATTGAATCGGCGAGGATTTAATATTTTTATTTTTCCACAAGTCCGACGCAGAACCCCAGTTGCAGCCGTCCCCATCTTCAGGGCGACAATCAGGCAGGCGTGTTGGTTTCATCTGGCCTCGGGCACCCCCTGTAAACACTCACCTTACTAAAACACCTCCTCACCGTTTATAGGGAGCCAGAGTCCCAGAGGCACGGAGGCGATGCAACTGGATGGGAGCGGCGAGGATTTTTTCAAAGTCCGACGAAGAACACCAGTTGCAGCCGTCCCCATCTTCAGGGCGACAACCAGGTAGGCGTGTTGGTTTCGCCTGGCCTAGGGCCCCTATGTAAACGGCCATTTTGATAAAACACTTCCTCACCGTATATGTGGGGAGGCACCTCTCTGGAGGGACTGGAGACAGGAGTGTGTGAGTGAGTGAAATTAGCAGCAGCTTAAGCACCGCCACCACCACTGTGTGTCCCGGCCCAGATTGGGGCCTCCCCACAGGATGTGCAATAGTGACCCCCCACGTGAGTGCCCCACGCCGTTCACCCGGCCGGTTCGCCTACTCACGACCCACGGGGGTCCGCAACCCGCACGGCAGCCGCTCGGGGCCCGAGACGACGGGCGTCTCGAAAGCTCCCACGGCGCCGATGCAAAAACAACACGAGCGAAGGTGAGCCGCCCCGTCTGTCCCAGTTGTCCTACCAAGGCGGGCCGTGTGCCCGGGAGACGCCGATTCCCAATGGCAACCGTACCGACATGTCTCCCCGCGGCCTCGGCCCACTCGCCTACACGATGGTTTCTCTCGAATCTCTCGCCACCCGCCCTAGTGGTTGAAACACATGCGGAGCAGACGCCCCCCCCGTCCGGGGGTGCTGTCACCCGAACCGAGGCACGCGCGCGCCCCCACCCCACAGCAGCCGCTACCTGCGGCGCGTGCCTCTCCGCGCCGCCCGTGCGCGAAAAACCGAATGCTATCCTGGTTGATCCTGCCAGTAGCATATGCTTGTCTCAAAGATTAAGCCATGCAAGTGTAAGTCCACACGGCTGGAACAGTGAAACTGCGAATGGCTCATTAAATCAGTTATGGTTCCTTTGATCGCTCATCCGCTACTTGGATAACTGTGGCAATTCTAGAGCTAATACATGCCAACGAGCGCTGACCCTTGCGGGGATGCGTGCATTTATCAGATCTAAAACCCAAGCGGGGTGCCCCGCTTCCGTGGGTGCGCCCCGGCCGTTTTGGTGACTCTAGATAACCTCGGGCCGATCGCTAGCCCTCCGCGGCGGTGACGACTCATTCGAATGTCTGCCCTATCAACTTTCGATGGTACTTCTTGTGCCTACCATGGTGACCACGGGTAACGGGGAATCAGGGTTCGATTCCGGAGAGGGAGCCTGAGAAATGGCTACCACATCCAAGGAAGGCAGCAGGCGCGCAAATTACCCACTCACGACACGTGGAGGTAGTGACGAAAAATAACAATACAGGACTCTTTCGAGGCCCTGTAATTGGAATGAGTACACTTTAAATCCTTTAACGAGTACCAATTGGAGGGCAAGTCTGGTGCCAGCAGCCGCGGTAATTCCAGCTCCAATAGCGTATCTTAAAGTTGCTGCAGTTAAAAAGCTCGTAGTTGGATTTCGGGGCCGGGCTGACGGTCCGCCGCGAGGCGTGCCACCGCCCGTCCCGGCCCCTGCCCTCTCGGCGCCCCCTCGATGCTCTTGACTGAGTGTCCCGCGGGGTTCGAAGCGTTTACTTTGAAAAAATTAGAGTGTTCAAAGCAGGCCCGGTTGCACCGAATACCGCAGCTAGGAATAATGGAATAGGACTCCGGTTCTATTTTGTGGGTTTTCTCTCTGAACTGGGGCCATGATTAAG